>NW_006767629.1:4228340-4246964 GCF_000300595.1 Phanerochaete carnosa HHB-10118-sp
GGAGCTAGCGCGTCTGTTGCAGGCGTCCGTGGCCGGCGATGGTCGATATGACGGTGTGCACGCCATCGAGCGCCCCGACGAGCGCGGCGGGGTCGGGCGTACGAGACGGCGACGATGGGCACGCCGAGTTTGTCGAGGACGGGGTGGTGGCTCGCGCGGCGGCAGAGGACGACGACATCGTGGTTGCCGGCCTCGACGATGGCCTCGACGATGTAGAGGCCGATGCCGCCGACGGCGCCTCCTGCGACTGCGACCTTGACCATTGTTGTGAGCGTATGATGGTGAAGCGGCGTGTAGAGGCTTTACTATTTGATGCTGGTCTTCTATTCTAGGTGCCTCTGCGTTTATACTGGTCTGCGGCGCAGACGCAGTGATAGGTACTGCGGTGGGCCCTCGCTAGACGATCACCGCGAGATGCCCGAGATGCCCGAGTTCAGGGCGCCCAATAACCCTAACCATGTTCTTCACTCGACCTGCTCCCTGCCTGGCCAAGACCGTCGAGAATAACATTATTCTCTCTATTAGCTGTAATTTTATTTTATATGAGGATAATGTGGATACAGGACGGTTCCGCAAATACACTTTACCTCAATTAGGTATCTTCATGCACTAAATATTCGGCAGTATGCTTATGTAGGTCATATGAATTGAACTAAGAACATGAACTGAATACTTTTACTATAAATAGCATGCAGCAGCGATATAGAAGCTCAAGCGGCGCATAATAAGTGCCCAAATCGTGGCCTGCAGCGCATGGATACGGCGCGCTTTCCCAATTTGGAGGGCAGCGCACTCGCAATATTTGGGCTCTGCCGGGCTCACGAGAAGCTCCGAGGGCATAATCATAATGCGTAATCCCCAGTGAAAAGTTGTTCTAGCAGAAAGTATGCAGAAAGTAGTTGTACATACCCTGTGTGAAATGTGTTTGGGATCAATATAGCCCAATCTATCGTCCTCGTCGTATTTCGACGCCTAGAGCACTCTCCCGCTACCTCGACCTGAAACACGCCGGCTTGGCCTCTGCGCCGCCTCCTAGGGTCCCATACCTCATCGACTTCGCTATGGGCGCTTTGACACGCTCTGCTCCAGACCGCGTTGACTGCGAGCCGGTCGTGTCACCACGCCAAGCACCACGCTCACAGCTGTTACTCTGCTCCACTTCATTAGACTGGACATTGGCGTGCGAGCCGCCTTGGAAGACAGGAAATTCTGCATGATTCGTCGCTTTAAGACCCGAAACCGTGCCAGTCTCTTCAACCAATGTCAAACTGCTGTCAAAGCGAGTCCAAACTGAAGCCGATTCAGGCACGCTTCAAGGGGGTGTGAAGTGAGGGGGCGGGGCATCCATGAAACGCGCGTGAGCGTTAATTTTGAACTGTGACATGTATCCAGTACGGTATCTTTTACAGACAAATGTAGGTTGCGAGTTTTGCTCTTGTCTTGGTACAGTAAGGCAAAACCTGCATCCAGTTTGGCTGCTGTGTCAACCCAATGTCAGAACTGGGCGATTACGTCATTGCCCTGTACGGACTAATGGGAATATCATCACATGATCCCTTTATTATCTTGTAGTAATACGACATCTGATTACTCATGCTTAGTATACATGCTTACGCTCACAGTACCATAGGTCTTATAGCGGTATCAGAGGTCCTGACTCACATGTATACTGGCCCTGTAGCACAGAATAAAGTAAGAGTTCAGTCGCACTTTCACACCCAATCCCGTCTGAAACGTCCGAAACGTCGCTTCAAGGCTCGAAACCGATCCTCTTCAGGCTGTCCTCCAATGCCTGAAGGTCTAAATCGCCATCAAAGTCAGTCTTAAGCCAAACCATGCAAACCCTGATTTGCGACATTTTGAGTCGCAACGGCCGCGATCGTGATGAGACCCCGCCCCGCCTCACGAAGCTCTGTGCATGATGGTGCACCGCAGGATCTTCATGGCGCGTAGGTGCTTGCTGGACAGGCCTTCGGTGTATATAAGCTCGCTCGACCGCCATAGCCAAACCACACATTCCTCGCCTTCCTTGACTCGACAGCCTCACAGCTCTTTCGACCCCACACCGCTCACACCGCCATGTACTTCATCACCTCTCTTGTCCTGGCTCTCGCTGCAACGACTGCTGTCTCGATGCCGTCCCCCAAGGCCCGCGGCGAGGACCGCATCGCTCGTCGTGCCCGCGGCAAAATCATGTCGAGGGCCGATCCGGCGGATAACTCTCAAATTCAGTTCAACCCATTTGCAGCTGGCGCCGCCGTGACCGGGGCTGCAGTGAGTCTCTCCTTATGTCTCTGTGCGACATGTGTGTTGACTTCCGCATAGGGTACGATCACAGGTGCCACCGGGTCGTTCGTGGCTACGGCGCCTAGTGTGCCTGAGGGCGAGGATCCGACTGGTCTCTATTCCTTCAGCAGCACGGTCGGCATTGATTGGCAGCTCTGCTTGACCGGCGGCGTCCTGAGTGGTGTCGGCTCCTACATCCAGAATGGTTCAGTGACCTTTAGTAGTCAGTCCGCGCTCCGTGCCCTCCTCGCATGCTAACAAACCATCTATATCCTCACAGTCGATACCTCGGCTTTCCCTAGCGGCTCCATCTCCCCCTCGGACTTCATCATCTCGGAGGGCGACAACATTACTGTAAGCGTCACCGCGACAAATGCGACGTCTAGTACGTCAGTCTATACCAACCAGAACACGAACCAGACCATCTCCGTGGTCATCGCTTCCGGCACTTTGTGCATGGCGGAGGCAGACTTTATCATAGATCAACTCAACACCTCCCTTGCCGATTTTGGTACGGTCGACTTCACTGGTGTATCTGCCGAGACCGCTGCAGGTTCTCTCGACCTCTCTGGCGCAACCATTTTCGAAATTCAGAAGCACGGCACTAATTTGTCTACCGTCTCGATCACGAACTCGAGCGTCCAGGTCACATACCTCTAATGTGGCAGAAGGGATGTAGGTTTTGTGGGTCTCGGGAAATGGAAAGGAGATGGTGTATGGTTTATTTATATATCCCCTCGTGCTAGAAGAACCTATATTTATTTTTTGTAACACTGCTTGTATAATGTTCCCCATCAGCAATTTCCCAGCGGGTCTGGAGGCGCTGGAAAGTGTCTGGCGGTACCGGGCGCTGACACCAGCATCATCAGGACCACACAGCACCTCCAGAGTCGTGTAATCACTCCAGAGCCTCGGCTACGAACCCAGACACCTGTCCGCCGCTGTACTCAATGTGATCAGACCTTGTACAGACCGCGAGTGAGTCGGTGGCCGCGGTCGGACTCCGTCAGAGAAGTCTCCCCATGGCAAACGCATATGGTTGTATGTACATGTATGCAGCGACAATGCACGGCCCAGTCTCCACAATAAAATAACCTAATTATGAGCCGCCCGTGTGCTGCCTTTCTTTAAGTCCGTTGTCGCAATGGTACCGCATCCGATAATCGCTGATCCCAGACTGAACGCAATGCCAAGGACGTCATTTTGTTGTAAAGAAGATGGGCCTTGACGTTATGTCACTGGCTGGTATTATTCCCAGTGGCGGTGACCTTGCAGATACAAATGACGGAGGCTCGTAGCAATATGTGTGCATTTGTATGACCCTGTACAGTAGTCTTTAAAGGATACAAGCCGCCGTTCCAAATTTACGAAGAATGTCTGATGAACAAGGTGCGAGAACTACAGCGCTGCCGCACAAAGCCATCAAACTCCCGCTGTGCTCGCATCACCCAGACCTGCACGTACATCTCCCTCCCTGTCACCCGTCGTACTTCATTCCTCCACGTTCCGATACGAGCATACATTACAGGTGTCTGTAAGATCTGTCAGAAAGCATTTTTCTCAGGTGCCTTCTCGGCGATCTCGATTCTCAGGTGCCTTCTCGTCAACACTCCAGTGCCCATGCTGCCTCCCACAGAACTTTGACAGCTTTCTCAAGTTCTGGATATTCAACGGCAACGACGGGGGTGGCTCCGGCATGTACGATGGCTGGGCGTACTGGTGGCTGACTGTTTGCTTGAGCTGTCGTACAAGCCTGAGGAACAGCTCTAGAGTCGGCGGAATTGAATATCAGCAAGAAGGGATCTGCCAGCGACGGCTTGGGAAACCTGGAGAAATGACACGGCATCTGAATAATATGCTACGGACGGCCGCAGGCATGATACCTATACGCGACGGGTCACGACGAGTGGCGGGCTACCAAATCAGGTACAGCAGCGCGTGCTCAGTCAAAGCTAATCCACCAAAACTCGCCGAATTCTGATGTTTAGAAGCCCATGAATCAACCGAGCGTGACTCTAAGGGCCCGACAAAGGATTTCCGAGGACCGAGACTCTTTCGGTTCCATTGCTCTCGTCGCGCTCGAGTCGGCAGCGCGCAGTCCCACCTACAACAAGCGAATCGGTCGCTACTGTCTCACCAGATGCATTGCGAATTTTCCGGTGGTCTCAGCGACAATCCAATGATAAGTTATTTTACAGAAACTATGCAGATGCTTGATTGACTACTTCTTTCCCCACCACTGCCGCAGGAACTCGGGAACTCCCATGGGTTGCACCTGGGGACATAGTTCGCTGAGGTTTTGGCCCTCATACCCCATCTGGTTGCTCCTAAATGCCTGCAAAAACAACTGGGCTAGGATCTTGTCTATGTCAAGCGCAGCAAGTCCTTCCCTGGGGTGTTTGAGCGTTCCTGGGCTGCTCGAGTTGATGGTCTCCAGTAGCTGCTTCTCAGATAAGTACATCACATCGAATTTCTGGCCTGTGAGGTGGGACGATCAACCACTGCTCTTACCTAACAATAAAACCTGTCGGGCTCACCTCGGACCTGCTCGGCCTGCTGCACAATCTCGTTCAGCTTCCTCCTGTCTCCCCTGATCTGGCTGAACTCGGGCCACTTGTCCAAGTCCAAGCTCGCCGCGACGAACTTCCCGATGTCCTCCGCCCGTGTCTGCACAAAGTACGCAGAACCGTCCCCGGGGAGCGTCGCCCTGCAGTGTTCAACGTCGAATATGAATACGAACGGGTCCAGGTGGCCGAGGCCCGGTGTGCCGGCGGCAAGGTAGTTCATGAACATGCCGACCTCGAACACGGTGTACTCGAGCCCGCTCGCGCGCACTGCCTCGAGCACAGGCCACTTGGGCCGGAAGAGCGCGATGGGGTTGTCCGGGATCGAGCGCACGACGAACTCGCTGGCGCGAAGCGCGTCACGCCCGCCTTGATGGCCGCGTTGAGCAGTGCGAGCTGCGCGTCCGTGAAGGCGTCTGCGCCGGGGCCCCCGATGGTCGATATGACGGTGTGCACGCCTTCGAGGGCCTTGACGAGCGCGGCGGGGTCAGCGTACGAGACGGCGACGATGGGCACGCCAAGCTTGTCGAGGACGGGATGGCTCGCGCGGCGGGAGAGGACGATGACGTCGTGGTTGCCGGCCTCGACGATGGCCTCGACGATGTAGAGGCCGATGCCGCCGGTACCTCCTGCGATTGCGACTTTGACCATTGTTGTGAGTGTGTGATAGTGAAGCGGTGTGTAGAAGCTTTACGACACGATGCTGCTCTTCTGTCCTGGGTGCCTCTGCCTTTATACTAGTCTCCAGCGCAAGCGCAATGGTTGGGTTACTGTGTGGTGATCATCGAGCGAGGGGTCCTCCGAGACACCTAAATGTGTTCGTGCGCCTAATAGCCCCAACCTGCTTTTTGCTTAGCCTGCTCTCTGTTTAGCCGATGTCAGGCTGTTATGACAAAACAAGCGGGCGAACATGGCGAACGGGAGGCTCCAAGGTCGCATTCACATGCAGCGCGGTTTCTGCCTGCCTCCCCTTCACTTGAATTTTGCAAAGGGACGATGAGCCCCGAGCACGGCGCCTGCGGTGCGGCACTGGCAAAAGCAAGTAGTGATGTGCGGGCCCGGCTTGGGCTCAAAGCCCGGGCTTGGGCTTGTGGCGACGTCGAGCCGAGCCCTGAGCCCGAGCCGAGCCCGAGCCCGGCCCAAGCCTTGGGCTTAAGCCCGGGCTTGCTCACAATACAACGAGTGTTCCGGTGCTATCAAAAGGGAATGTATTTGGGTGTAGTAGATTAATACTGCATGTACTCACTAAATTATAACCTCCAGAAGATCTACATCTGCGGAACAAGTCGAGTCGCAGCGAAGTCCACGAGCGTGCGCCTACGGCAGGCACCAGATGGTGACGCACAATCGTGCTCGGCGGGAGCCGTTACATCTAGAATATCTACATTTTGTCTTCTATGTGCATATTAGGTCGCTCTCTCCTCATTCTGAACTCAGGGAACGGTAACGGAGCCAGCACACCCAAGCCTGGGCTTCCGGGCCGGGCTTGGGCTTGACTACGCTCCGAGCCCGGCCTTGAGCCCGCTGCCGGGCTTGACTCGGGCCAGGCTTTTTGGGCCGGGCTTGGCGGGCTTGGAGGCTTTGAGGCCCGGCCCGCACATCACTAGAGCCTGTGAGCGCGCTGGTATTCAGTTGTCTAACACCCAGACTGTGATAGCTTCCCCAGGCTCTGACTCAGTCGGGATGTATACACCAAACTTATCAATCAACCCGAGCAACTTCATATGTAGAAGCCTCGTCCTTGTCATCCATCATCAAGACATCTTGTGGGTCCTACGGAACCAGGCCACTAGTCAGATAAACAGCGAAATGGATATCATAGCTTGGGAATTCCAGGCTTACCCTGCAGTGTCAGTCCTAAACAGCAACCATGACAGGTCGAACGTACGTGATGGAAGCTATGACCCGGGGCTTGGTCTACTAAAACATTGACATAACGTAGTCACTTATATCAGTCATCTGTGAAGCTGGCGATCTCGAGGGCTGCGTGCTCGGGCGGGCATCATGCTAGTCGCGTTTCCTACAGACTACTTGGTACTTTTGATAGCTTTCTTGCTAGATGTATCGCTGTTGTTCCGGCGGTCCCAGTCTCGAAAAAGCAGCACGTAAACTCTGCAAGACCCTGCAGATGCTCATTCTACTGCTGCTTTCCCCACCACTGCTGCAAGAACTCGGGGACTCCCGTGGACTGCACCTGAGGACAAAGTTCGTTGAGGTTCTTGCCTTCGTATCCCGTCCGGTTGCTCCTCAAGATCTGCAGGTACAACTGGGCCCGAGCCACCTCAACCTCACTCGCAGTGGGCTTCCCGTCTGGACGTCCGGGCGCTCCTGGGCTGCGCGAGTTGATGGTCTCGAGTATCTGTTGCTCGGACAGGTGTGTCACATCGAATTTTTGGCCTGCGGGAGAAGATCAGACGCCATTCCTATGCAACAACCAGAGACTACAGAACGCACCATGGACCTTCTCGGCTAGCCGCACGATCTCGTTCAGCGTCCTCCGGCCTCCCCTCATTTGGCTAAACTCGGGCCACTCCTCCAGGTCCAAGCTCGCCGCGACGAACCTTCCGACGTCTTCCGCGCGCGTCTGCACAAAGTACGTAGAGCCATCGCCGGGTATCGTCGCCGCGCAGCGCTCGACGTCGAACATGTACTTGTGCGGCTTCAGGTGCCCGAGGCCTTGCGTGCTGATCGCGAGGTAGTTCATGAAGATGCTGGCCTCGAACGTGGTGTATGCGAGCCCGCTCGCGCGCACCGCCTCGAGCACAGGCCACTTGGGCCAGAAGAGCGCGACGGGGTTGTCGGCGATGGAGCGCACGACGAACTCGCTGGGCGCGAAGCGCGTCACGCCCGCCTTGACGGCCGCGTCGAGCAGTGCGAGCTGCGCGTCCGTCGACGCGCGCCCTAGCGCCGATATGACGGTGTGCACGCCTTCGAGTGCCACGACGAGCGCGGCGGGGTCGGCGTACGAGACGGCGAAGACGCGCACGCCGAGTTTCTCGAGCGCCGGGTGGTCTGCGCGGCGCGAGAGGACGATGACGTCGTGGTTGCCGGCCTCGACGATACCCTCGAAGATGTGCAGGCCGATGCCGTTGGTGCCTCCTGCGACGGCGACTTTGACCGTGGTGAGCGAGTGATAGTACAGCGGCAGTGCAATCCCTTGCTCTTCAATTCGAGATGCCCGTTACATGGCGATTTCTGGCACGAACGCAGTGTGAATGTCTCAATTACCGGACTCGGCCGGAAACTTGGCCGGGACCGTTTGATGTACGCACGCAGCGCATGGTAGCAGTTTCATCTTCTGAAGTGGGCAAACGTTGATGAGTCATACAAGATATTTCAGACGTACTTCAAGTTATAGCTCTGCCCGCCTAACACACGCAGGCTCCTGCCCTAGATCTGTTCAAGTAGCTTAGGTATGCAACAGCGAACGCACGACGGGCTCTACGTACGCCGTTCTGATAGCGCTACTTTCACACATTTAGGTAATCCAGTCTCCCGCAAAGGTGCACAGGCACCTCCTTGTTGTCCGTGCTCCAGACTCGTACATACATGCTGCCCGTCCAGATCCCGTCCAGCGTGTCTGCGTCGAATGCGGGCCTGGATAGCGCGAGCGAAGATTGGTACGTCGAGCAGAGGATTCATCTTGTAGTACTAGGCTTATGCGGGGTAAAGATCATGGGAGGAGCCGCGAAGCACTGGTATAGCGTCGCCCGGCTGATTTGCGAGAGCCTCAACTTCGAAAACCGCGGTGCATTCAAACCGGCATCGCACAGTCGCGATACAACACGCAAATAGGTGCTTCTCGTTATTTTCTCGTCATTTGTATCACGAACGTTCCGGTGGTCTCAGCAGGCAAACTGTACAGGGCTACGCGAATGTTTAGTTTACTACTTCTTTCCCCACCACTGCTGCAGAAACTCGGGGACTCCCACGGGCTGCACCTGAGGGAGAAGCTCGTTAATATTCTTGCCCTCAAATCCCAACGGGTTGCTCCTCAAGGTCTGCAGAAACCACTGGGCCAGGATCTTCTCCATGTCAAGCGCAGCGAACCTCTCGTCGGGGTGTTTAAGCGTTCCCGGGCTGCTCGAATTGATGGTCTCCAGTAGTTGCTGCTCAGATAAGTACGTCACATCGAATTTCTGGCCTGTGAGGGAGATAATCAGCAGCCGTCATTACGCTGCGATAAAGCCTGCCGAGCTCACCTCGGACCTGCTCGGCCAGCTGCACAATCTCGTTCAGCTTCCTCCTGTCTCCCCTGATCTGGCTGAACTCGGGCCACTTGTCCAAGTCCAAGCTCGCCGCGACGAACTTCCCGATGTCCTCCCCCCGCGTCTGCACAAAGTACGCAGAACCGTCACCAGGGAGCGTCGCCTTGCAGTGTTCGACGTCGAATATCAGCGTGAGCGGGTCCAGGTGCCCGAGGCCCGGCGTGCCGCTCGCGAGGTAGTTCATGAACATGCCGACCTCGTAGATCGTGTACTCGAGCCCACTCTTCTTCACCGCCTCCGTGACGGGCCACTTGGCTCGGTAGATCTCGATGGGATTGTCGGCGGCCGAGCGCGCGGCGAACTCGCTCGGCGCGAAGCGCGTCACGCCAGCTTTGACGGCCGCATCGAGCAGTGCGAGCTGCGCGTCCGTGAAGGCGTCCGCACCGGGGCCGGCGATGGTCGAAATGACGGTGTGCACGCCCTCGAGGGCCTTGACGAGCGCGGCGGGGTCGTTGTACGAGACGGCGACGATGGGCACGCCGAGTTTGTCGAGGACGGGGTGGCTCGGGCGGCGGGAGAGGACGATGACATCGTGGTTGCCGGCCTCGACGATGGCCTCGACGATGTGGAGGCCGATACCACCGGTGCCTCCTGCGACTGCGACTTTGACCATTGTTGTGAGTGTGTGATAGTGAAGCGGTGTGTAGAGGCTTTACAATGTAGTGCTCCTCTTCCATCCTATATGCCCCTGCCTTTATACTGGGCCCCATTGCAGACACAATGGTGTGCTGGACAGCGCCTTCGCTGACTCATAGCCCGGCTATGCCGTGGTACACGTACGCCTGTCTGGTTCTTCCGTCGGTCTTCGACCCCGCTGTTGTCAAGCCCAACATGGTCCGCATCTGGTCAATGAGCCATCAGTAGTTATGCTACCTTGAGAAAATGTGTTCACAAGGAGACCCTGATTCTCGAGTTCCCATAGCCCTCCCAAGGTTCGAACGATGGTGCAAGATATCTCTGATGTTCACGAGTACCGCTGCGGGCCTGGTGGGACGACGCTGACCAAGCATATTCCTCGCGACATCAACTCCGATATGGCGACTACGAAGCTCGCTAACATGCGACAAGGGCACAGAAGTCGAATGGGTCCGGGCAGTTTCGGCGAAACTTGCCGTGCTGCCTCTGGCCTGGACCTTGACTTCTACGTCTAATTTTTTGTGTCGAATCCCCAAGTCGTGTTACGAAACGCATTTGACATTGGCGATGAGGGTAGCTCTGAACGTACTTGCCTTCCAAATGTGGACGCGTTGCCCACTCCAACGAAAGCAGTAGCATCTAGCAGCATCCTCATGTAACACTTTCATGAATCCCGGCCAAGTGAGTCTACAACGACAAGCACACGACAAACTTGACATCGTTCAGCCAATGTCAAAGAAGTTGACTTCAGTCCTGTTGCTGCGAGGCGCATCGGTATTCAGCCATCTGCCGTTAGGGGGTCCTTGCCAAGTGTGCGAAACTGGGCCATTGATCAGATTAATAAGCATCATGGCGGGAAAAAAATCTCACCTTGTTAACGCTGACATTGCAATATCGCCCGAGGGTGTCTTTCTCCAACGTCTCCAACGAATAGGACATCGTCTACTTTCAACCACTCCCTCACCTCATCCGACGACTCCAGTAGCCCCTGCAGGAAGAAACGTTCGACGGGTGAAAGGGTTGGTGCAAGGGCTTGTCGCAGCGTGTGTCGGACCGGTCTTGGAGCGAATCTGAACTTGTGCCGCGGACGGAGATGTAGACGTGCGCTCCGGTGTCCGTTGTGGTACGGGTGCCGATTAGACGCGAGAGCAGGACGTATGCTTACGGTCTTGTTCAGAGCGTAGCAGCCTAGGCGCGAACATTTCAGCCCACGGATGCAACATTCGGTGTCCTTTCGTGAGTGGGTCCCAGAGCGTCACCAGCAGGTGTGAGAAGCAGTCTGTGGTTGCCCCAATATTGGCGGTATGCCAACGCGAGCATTGTATATTACGGGAGAGCTCAGAGCATGCGCGTCAAGTCAGAGTGTGAGCTCGGTTTGTCAAGACCGTGGTGAATGTCGGCAACTTAACGAGTTGAACTGAGCGTGTGAATATGACGTAATGAGATGGGTAAACACATTGTTCAACTGCTTTCCTGATTCCAGTAAGAAACCGTACTTACTTCGGCAACTTCCGCTCTCTTCAAACAATACGCTACGCTTCCTTCGCGTTCTCGAGTCCGTTACCAGCGCTCTGGCATTGAGCGATGTGCAGGTCGCTTCTGCTGTCGAATGCCGAGGGAATAATAGAAGATATTCCTAGTTGCCTCAACGATGACTCACTCGCCGGAACCGCAGCAGAGGGCCTAGGCTGCTCGTTAATGTTGGGTGGGAGCGAAGGTTCACTGGCATGAAGTTAATTTCAAGGCACGAACACAATGCAGGAAACCTAACGCCGCCGATGATCTAGCTGGGAGGTCGCCTGCAGCGGTACCGCAGATACTACCTGATTCATCAGGCATGAGAAAACGGCATGCTGGCGGTACAAAGATATAAAAGTATCACACCATCTCTGCGGACGATGTATCCAGTGTTCCCGTCATCTACACGGCCACGCCCTCCCCAATACCATGGTCAAAGTCGTCGTCGCAGGAGGCACCGGCCACACCGGCCTGCATATCGTCGAGGGCATCGTCGAGGCCGGCGGGCACGAGGTCGTCGTCTTCTCCCGCCAGGCCACGAATCCTGTCCTTGAGAAGCTCGGCGTGCCGATCGTCACCGTCTCGTACGACGACCCCGCTGCGCTCGCCAAGGCCCTCGCGGGAGTGCACACCGTCATCTCGACGATCAGCGGCCTCACCGCGGACACAATCACGAAACCGCAGCTCGCACTCCTTGATGCCGCAGTCAAGGCGGGCGTGAAGCGCTTTGCGCCGAGCGAGTTCGGCACGCGTTCGATCCCTGACAACCCCATCGAGCTCTACCGCAACAAATGGCCCGTCGCGGAGGCGGTCATGAAGAGCGGGCTCGAACATACCATCTTCGAGGTCGGCGTATACATGAACACCCTCGCGAGCGGTACCGCGGGTGTCGGGCACCTGCCCCCGATGAAGTTCATGTTTGACGTTGAGAAATGCAAGGCGACGATCCCAGGCGACGGCTCCGCGCCCGTCGTTTACACACGCATCGAGGACGTCGGGCGGTTCGTCGCGGCCAGCCTCAACTTGAACGAATGGCCACAGTACAGCCAAATGAGAGGTGACCGAAAGACGTACAACGAGATCCTGGGGCTCGCAGAGAACGCACGTGGCGAGTATTTCTGCAGGAGACTCCGCGCGACCGGGCTAAAGTTTCCTTACAGGCAAGAAGTTTGAGACGACGTACTTGTCCAAGGAACAGCTCCTGAAGATCATTGAGGAGCGGCGCGACAAACCGCTTGATTTTCAGAAGATGTTCGCCCAGTGGTGGCTGGAGGTCTTAAAGGGCAATCCCGCGGGATACGAAGGCAAGAATATCAACGATCTTTGTCCTCAAGTCCAGCCTATGCCGATCGAAGAGTTCTTGCAGAAGTGGTGGTAATCTGCCGCATTTACGTCTTCCTGGATGTTGGATCGAGTATATTTTGCACGAGTTCTCTGGGGTCGTGACCAACATGAATTTACAGAAATCTCTTTTCTCCCTGTTATGTGCTGTCTTCGTTTATGGAGGGTAATGATACATCAGTACGTACTGAAGGAGTGGTGTATAAGTAGATTCATGCACGGCACGGCGATGCTCGAATCATTTCCCTCACGGTCTATACGGAGGCAGCCGCAGGAAGATGTCGGAGCTTGGGCTCGCAAGGAATCTTTCGCGAGGCAAGAGCGCGGCACCAAATGGGGTGTAGCTGGGTTCGGGAAGGTCCGCATATGGTTATACCGATACCGCGCACGCGTATCCTGTAGAATGAAAGACATGCAAACGAAGCGCTGTACAATTCAGGAAAGACTTGTGGATCAACTTGAAGATGACCGTTGTGAGAGGTAGCATCGCCGCCATCGTGATATGTCCCGGTGGCTGCAAGTTGGAGGAGATCTTCGGAAGAGAGGCATCCCGTCAGATCCTAGGCTGTAAGATGCTCATAATAAGGCTAAGCTAAAGGAAATTTACATGAATAGCTGAATGAAACGAGCCTTGTCTCGTGCTCGTCATAGCAGATTTAGTCGGACAGGAATCGGGGCCGAGGAGTGCTGCTTTGCCATGAAGTCGGACCGACTCGTCGGATAAGGCCGTACGTTCAGCTGAATGGCCCTCAGGAGATTCGCTATTGCGCTTAGTAGCGTCCCAACAGGGGCGAGAGAAACACGGTATGACAAAGTTCGCCGAAAATATTCTGCTGAGTCGTTCATGTCGTACATCCACGGTGGAAGTCGATGATGACAGAGCCATTGGAACAGAGGATGGGCTTAGTTATCATCGTCGTACCATGTGTGCGGCAATATCTGCACATGCTAGCGTACTGCTTAGCGGTGGTCGACTGTCCGTTGTGTGCTTGTTACATAAAGCTCATCAGTATGTAAATAGTACAATTCTGCTGACTACGCTTGCAGAGGCTCGGCAGGATTTAGTAAGGAACTGAACTTCGTCAGCCACTAATAAGAGCAGACGGACGGAATACAAAGCACAAAAACCTGGGAGCAGAAGAAGGGACCAAAATAGATGTCCAACACATGACATCGAGGCCCGACGGAAACGATTATGTGCGCGTATTACAGCGTTATGAGTCATCGAGGCCTCGCTCCAATCTCTAAGCACGCTGTCTAGAGGGCGAGTATAAAGGCGTGGACTGCCAGCTTGGAACGAAAAGCAAACTACAAGGCATCTGCACGCCGCTTCATTATCTCCACACTCACCACAATGGTCAAAGTCGCAGTCGCAGGCGGCACAGGCGGTATCGGTCTCCACATTGTCGAAGGCATCATTGAGACCGGGCGCCACGAAGTTGTCGTGCTCTCTCGCCGTTCGAGCCATCCCACCCTTGCCAAGATCGGCATTCGCATCATCGCCGTCTCGTACGACGACCACGCCGCCCTAGCCAAAGCCCTTGAAGGCGTGCATACCGTCATCTCCACCATCTCCGGCTTCGAAGAGAGCACTTTCACGAAGCCGCAGCTCGCCCTCCTCAACGCAGCCGTCGAGGCGGGCGTGAAGCGCTTCGTGCCAAGCGAATTCGCTGCGCGGTCGGCCCCAGACAGCCTTATTGACCTCTATCGTCTCAAGTGGCCTGTCGCAGAGGCGGCGAAGAAGAGCGGACTCGAGTACACAATTTACGAGGTCGGCATCTTCATGAACTACCTCGCGAGCGGCACCGCCGGCACCGGGCACCTGCCCCCACGCGAATTCATGTTCGACATCGAGAACTGCAAGGCGACGCTGCCTGGAGACGGATCCACGTACCTCGTATACACGCGAGCGGAGGACATTGGGAAGTTCGTTGCGGCAAGCTTGGACTTGGAGAAGTGGCCCGAGTTTAGCCAGATGAGGGGAGACAGGAAGAGGCTGAATGAGATATTGCAGCTCGCGGAGCAGGTCCGAGGTGAGTCGTATAACTTCTGTCGACATGCAAAGTCAGCCTCTTATGTATTCGCAGGTCAAAAGTTCGAAGTGACATACCTCCCTGAGGCGCAACTGGTCGAGACCCTCAATTCGCGAAACCAGGTATCACCTGAGCAACGTGATGAAAAGTCTGGCACGCTCGATCGGGAGAAGTTCTCGGCCCAGTGGTGGCTGGAGGCTTTGAGGAGGAATCCGACCGGATTCGAGGGCAAAAACCTCAACGAACTTTTTCCTCAGGTGAAGCCCGTGTGTATTGCTGATTTCCTGCAAGAATGGTGGGGAAAGAACCTGTAAAACGAGCGCCGTTTGTAGAGAATAATCGTACGAAGATCTATGACTGACTTTTCGAAATTTGAGTAGAGCACTGTCTTCGCAATATATTTGGCAAGGGCATGTCACGAGAGCTATCAAGAATCTTGCTGCTAAGATAATTATGTGACGCCGACCTCGAGAGAGAGCTTACGTAATATAAAGAGCGCTCGATAATAGGTCGGTGACTAAGCGGGGCGCTTCGCGGCGGTCCCGCGGAAAGGCAAATACTGTTGAACGTTGTCGAAGGATGGGCAATGTGGTGACCGAGTCAAGTGCCAGGTAACGTGAAAGCAACAAGAAGATTAAACGGAGATTATACAAACGTTTGTGAGTAGCTGACAGGGCTAAACAAACCCCCGGCTGCAGATGACATAGCAGGTAAGTAATTCCCGATTCCGACGGGGATTCAACAGAAGTACTGTACTGCACTTTAGAGACGAGCCTTTGTCAAGGATACAAGTAAGCAGCGCGGCGTTTTTTGCCGAAATGCCATGCCAGGATTTGTAGTGGCGATAACAGCGCAAGCGGCATGGTTGATTGCTTGCCCACCGTCGTCCTTCCAGGCGCGCAGTAGTACTTGAGTTTACGCACCAGAAATATCTGAAGACTAGGCATACGGTGACCGTGGCATGCATGGCATGCGAGCACAGGAGAGGGCTACCCAAGGTAGCATTATTATTGATAATCAGCTGCCCAGGACGCACTTACGCACCATGCTGTCCTCGTCAGCTGCAGCACCGCAACCCCACGGAAGATCCAGATGAGCATACGTATACCATAGCACGCCGGAGCTATGTGTCATTGCGTTTTTGGAGCCATTAGCTAATTCACCATCGCACTTCTGCTGGAGATCAGTATGGGGGCGTGGTCACCCTGGATCGAAGAGTGACGACGCGCTGTAGATTGCGGCTAGCTATCTACACGGTACTTCATTAGCAATTATCACAACGATTCAAGTCGCAGCAGCAGGAGGAAGCGGAGGAATCGGCCTGCACATCGTGGAGGACATAGTCGAGGCCGACAAGTACGAGGCCATCATGCTCTCCCGCAGCTTGAATCGCCCCGCCCTCGACAAACTCGGTATCTCGATCATCGCTGGCGTCGACGTTGACGCTTTCACGCAGCCGCAGCCAGCTCGCGCTCCTCGACGCTACTGTCACTAAGGGGGAAGTCAAGCGTTCCGCGCCGAGTAAGTGCTCCTTGCGCCAGTTTCCGGACGATCTCGTCGAGTTTTACTAAGCCGAGTGGCCGCAGAGGCGATGAAGTAGAGCGAGCTCGAATAAACGATCTATGAGGTCGGTATTTTCATGTATAACCTCGCTGACGGAACACCGGATCTGGAGCACCTGCAGCCACTCATCGAAATGTTTGACATCGAGCACTGCAAGGTGGTGCTTCCTAGCGATCGCTCTCTACCCTTCGTGCAGACGCGCGCAGAGGACGTTGGAAAGTTCGTCGCGGCGAGCCCGGACCCGAAGAAGCGGCCCGAGTTCAGCCAGATCAGAGGCAGTCGGCTCTCGGAAGAGACTGAACGAGGCCGTGCAGCCCGCCGACAAGGCCCGAGGCAAGTCGTACAATCTCTGTTGCCACATAAGAACAGCGGCTGATCTTTCTTTCGCAGGGCAAAAATTCGAAGTAATGTACGTATCTTCAGATTAATTTATTGATAACATCAGTACGTGCACCAAAGGGAGGCTCAAGCGTCCGGGCGAGAGTTTTGCTTCGCTTGACCTGGCGAAGAAGCCCAGTGGTGGCTGCGATGCTTGAGGAGTAATCCGGCAAGGTATGAAGGTCGGAACATTAATGAGCTTTGCCCTCAGGTGAAACCCATGGGCATCACCTAGGTTTCATAGCAATGGTATGGAGAGAAGTGATAGACCGGAAATCTGCGCAGGTTTTTGGGAATAAACCTATCAACGGTTTATGGCTGGGGCCGTCGTAATGCATCCGATGAGAAAATGATGAGGGGGATATGACTTATTGAATATAATTGCTGAATACATAGCCTCCCGGGTCTCAAGGCCGAGATCCTCTTGATAGCAGCTCATGCAAGTCCTATGGCCTTCACGCCCTACTACAGTCACCTTCAGTACTGGCGGTTCGGCAAAACCGGTCACTAATTACTAAGACACGCCGAGCCTCGTGTATTCATGCTACCGCAGGAGAGCACCATCCAGTCTGACGCAGGGTACATCTACATCGAATCAACGCGAAGACATGATACACAGTGGCGGGACAAAGCATGCGAGCGCTTGATAACGACATCGACGCTTCGCAAGCGTTCGGGTGAAAAAGACGAGTGTTGCTGAACGTCCCGGACATTCATCGTCTCTGTCGCTTGTGCTGACCACGTAGAACAACATCATAAATATATCAGATTGAAGTTTAAGTAGATATAAGCACACTAAAAGCGCAAGTACTAGTCAAGGTCCGGAAAGTAGAGGCAGCTTGAACAAGACAGCGAGTCGGAAACTCGAACAATGCACCAGCGAAACTAGACAGGGTACTACGGCGGCAACAAGCTGGGTATAAGTTGTAACGGGATGGGATTCTCGGTAGATATGCAAGTATTCCACAGCTAACGATACAAGGTGTAATGTCACAGAAACCATTTAGTCACCGCCAAGATCCTCACCAGCCGTCAACATGATTCGAACAAACGCGCCATGCGGAAGACGTAGACTCATTCATCCACAGTCACTCATAGCCTGACGAAGGACCAGCGCTGCCAGGGATTCACGCCAGGCGCCACAGGTACCATCGGGTACGCTAATGCGGGTGCTGGGTAGACGACTGCCGGAGAGTAGAGCACCGCTTGCGAAAGACACGGTGTTTCCCAGACTTGCCATGTCGGTCTAAAACAAGATGATGAGCAAAGGGACAGCAGAATGAGCACAAGCAACATACGGGTATGAAACAAGTGTGGTACAGGATGGCGCCGGGGACTGAACAAATGTCGTCAGCGGAGTTGAGGAGCGTGAGGTTGCGAACGTACGAAGCTGACCAGAGCGGGTTGTAGGACGGGAACAACAATCGCAGGAGATATCGTGCTCATAGGTAGATGCTGGGGTATAGTTATTGTATACGATGGATATGTTATTTGTGGAGAGTGCAGGCGATGGAGAGAAAACAAGTGGCATGCACTCTTGAAGATCTCTTTATATGCCGTGAGACGTCCTTTACCCATGTTAGTCGTGGTCAGTAGTGCGAGCGCACAGCCTGTAGCAGTGCCACAGGGCACAGGAAGGCGATACAACACCTCATCTGGACCGTGTTGTCCAAGAGTATAGTGGGGGCACAGAAGAGTCCGCATATATGGTCCTGCCAGCAGGACGCTGCGTATGCGATATCGCGCTGGCTGTGCTTTGCAGGACAAAAATATCCGAGGACAGGTACAGAGGGTACCCCATGACTAGGTGGAAGTGGGAGGAGCTGCGACGCAGCGGTACGTGTTCTGACTCCAGAGCTGGGACTCGGGGGATGTGGCATCTTATTGTGCGTTCGTCATGGTTTCAGTCGTTGAGTAAGTCAGATCTGCACAGAGGAGTCTTTAAACAGATGCCTCTCCGCGGCGACAGACTAGCCCGGAAAGGGTAGGTATTGTTGTCTCTCTTGAAGCGAATAACGGGGCATCTTCGCAAGGTGG
>NW_006767629.1:4247251-4292501 GCF_000300595.1 Phanerochaete carnosa HHB-10118-sp
GCCAGGCGCCACAGGTACCATCGGGTACGCTAATGCGGGTGCTGGGTAGACGACTGCCGGAGAGTAGAGCACCGCTTGCGAAAGACACGGTGTTTCCCAGACTTGCCATGTCGGTCTAAAACAAGATGATGAGCAAAGGGACAGCAGAATGAGCACAAGCAACATACGGGTATGAAACAAGTGTGGTACAGGATGGCGCCGGGGACTGAACAAATGTCGTCAGCGGAGTTGAGGAGCGTGAGGTTGCGAACGTACGAAGCTGACCAGAGCGGGTTGTAGGACGGGAACAACAATCGCAGGAGATATCGTGCTCATAGGTAGATGCTGGGGTATAGTTATTGTATACGATGGATATGTTATTTGTGGAGAGTGCAGGCGATGGAGAGAAAACAAGTGGCATGCACTCTTGAAGATCTCTTTATATGCCGTGAGACGTCCTTTACCCATGTTAGTCGTGGTCAGTAGTGCGAGCGCACAGCCTGTAGCAGTGCCACAGGGCACAGGAAGGCGATACAACACCTCATCTGGACCGTGTTGTCCAAGAGTATAGTGGGGGCACAGAAGAGTCCGCATATATGGTCCTGCCAGCAGGACGCTGCGTATGCGATATCGCGCTGGCTGTGCTTTGCAGGACAAAAATATCCGAGGACAGGTACAGAGGGTACCCCATGACTAGGTGGAAGTGGGAGGAGCTGCGACGCAGCGGTACGTGTTCTGACTCCAGAGCTGGGACTCGGGGGATGTGGCATCTTATTGTGCGTTCGTCATGGTTTCAGTCGTTGAGTAAGTCAGATCTGCACAGAGGAGTCTTTAAACAGATGCCTCTCCGCGGCGACAGACTAGCCCGGAAAGGGTAGGTATTGTTGTCTCTTCGCAAGGTCGAAAATAGACATGCTTGCCGTCCATCCGCCACTTGTCTGAACAAACAAGAGCTTGTTTGACATGCATGGCATCTGTAGCAACGCAACTGGCTTGGCGAGCACAATGTCAGGGTGGGATAGGCAAGTAAGAGATCCAACGACTCGTCGGAGGAGAAACATTACGCAGGGCGCCAGTCAGCTGTATAAGCACGTTCCCGAAAATGATATACCACACCGCCCGTATCCGGGGCCGTGGGCTCGGCGGCATGTCGAAAGGTAATACATCATAATATCCTAGCTAGGGTCATCCGGTGTATGACATGCTGCAGCCGTGCCACTACGGAGCGATTTATATGGCTGCTATGTCTCTTGAGCCAGTGAGGACAAAGCGCATCTCAAGCTGCTTCACCTGGGGAGACGCACTAAAAGAAGCGACATGGTGCCTTTGTCATAGTGGCGCGTTGCCATATCTTCCGTGTCCACACTGCCTAGGTTTAGTGACACAGCGCATAAGCACAAGTGGCACTTAGTATCACAAAATCCCATCCAAAAGTAGCGAATGACTGAACATGAGACGAGTCTGTAGGTATCAAAGCTGCGCGCCGTCAAGTCCGTCGTATCCCTTCCCCTCTCTTTTGACAGACTGGGCAGCGGCAGTCGAGGCGTGCCCGGACGAGTGCTGTCCTGCGTTGTAATTAGGCACAACAACACAGGAGAAAGGTTAAGTACGACGTACAAGGCAATCTTCTCGCCGATACCTGCGCGCCCGCCAAGGCTGTGCCCAATTTCCGTGTGATGCTGTAAGAGCTCGCTCTTGTTCATGCAACGCGCATGGACGACGTGCCGACACAGGAACAGTAGTAGCAGCGACTGACTGTTCTCGATGAGCGAATCGCCACATACCGGGCATGTCTGCTTCCCTACATGATGTCTGTCAATTGCCCCTACGTTACAGCAAGTACAGGTGGTCGTACCACTGAGGAAGAAGCCAGCCGTCTGATTCTTATGCGACCTCTGTGCGAGGTCGGCACAGTCGCCGTTGCAGATGTCTTGGCATCCCTCAAGCAGCGAAATTTGGAGGTTAAAGTCGTGCAGGATCTTAATAAGCGCGCCCTTCAGTTCGGGGATCTCCAAACCATTTTTTATCCTCCGAATAATACGAATTGGGTTGATTTCAGCGCCGACATTCTCCAGCAAACCGCGAATGAAGGCTATGACGAAGGGCGTTAAAGGCCTTCGAAGAACACCAGGAGCAGAAACGGAAACCTGGTCGTGTCTCCGAATAGCGTAGTAAGTCTTCCCAGAGATCGTCGTCGTGCTGCTCTTTAGCAAAGTCGATAGCCTGGAACAGATGACTTAAGTCAAGTCTAATATATGCGAAACTGCTCTGAACATACCCGATCGACATCGCCCAATCTTTCGATGATCAGATTCAGCGCCCTTCTATTGTCACCCATGCGACCAAGTAAGAACACCATTTCTGCAACCAAGCCACGCTCCTCGCAAACTTTATAGGCCTGTTGTAGATGTCAGTCACATCGTCACTGTAAGGAGAGACTGTTAGACGCACCCGCTCAAAGGTGTAGTAGTTACTCGACCGGAGGAAGTCTATCAGCTTCTTGGGAGCGTACTCAGCGTACAGTTTGACCTGTTCAAATTCCAGTTAGTCACTCTCAGCGGACATTATCCATAACAAAACCCACCTGTGTGTCAGCAAAGTGCGACGTCAAGTGCTGATCCTTGGCGAACAGCGCATCCAGGTACAAGTACAGGTAGAAGTCCCTGACTTGTAGCTGTTGCACTACCCTTCCAATCTACACAACGTGCATCAGCCCTCTATCATACGTAGCGGTACGAGAGTACTCACCGGAATGGAGTGAATGTGATCCACGAGCAAACTGATCGCTGCGCTCTCGTTCGAATCGACTTTCCGCCCGCCTCACGGCGTTTCTCCTTCAGCTCAAAATCGAATTCGACGAGGAGCAGCGCCTGGTCTTGCACTGCGGTGAACAAGTTGTGTTCCCGAATAAGGTCAAAGACGTTCGGACGCCGCAGGCGCAGGAAGTATGGGAACGCTTTGCTTGGCTGGCGGTTCATGGTATACAGCTCGGCGAGGCACTCCATGAGGAGCACGGTGTCTGATGTCGCTGGACTTGAGGGTGAAGTCGACGTTGACGGAGCGGAATCGAGCTCCGCCTGGACAGCAACTATGACGGCAGATATGTCATATATGCCCACTGGCCAGTCCTTGATCGTCTTCAGCAACATCTGTAGATCCTGGTCAGCAAGCAGCTTTCAATACATTGAGCCTGAAAGCATTACCTGGCGGTTGTGTGACAAGAAGTATGCCAGGATCATCTCGTATACAAGGCGCCCAAGCGTCGGCTCCTCTGTCGGCACGTAGGGAATGATAGCCTGCAGCTGGTGCCTCTGTGCAAAGACAAATATCCAGTCTTCCCACCGCTTCGTATTATGGGTGCATACTTTCGGGCACAAACGGGCGGCTTTAGTATAGTCTTCTGCGCTCGATGAGTCAGCAGTGTTCGGCTTCAGATCATCCCGGGCTGACCTTCGCCGACCAGATGCTCAATATACCGCTGTCCAATTGCCACAGCGCTGACCCCTTCGCGCTTCTCGTCCTCGTCACTCTCCTTGTTATGCTTCTCGATCTCGTCCAGCGCCTCCTCAAACCGCTTCCGCTCTACAAGCCACAAGACGTGGTCCCGCCAGTCACGGGGCTTCACGAGCACGACGTCCTTCGGGCTCATCACAACATAGCTCCCAGCCTGACCCTCCACAGCTGCAGGCACCTCGATCAACACGTAGTCGTTGCAGGCCCAGCGCTCGTAGTTCGTGATGCTCAGCGCATCGTTTGCAAGCTCTTCGCCCCCGCGCGAGATGATGCGCAGTTCTGGTCGCTCTGCTGCCTTGCGTGCCTGTTCCGCGCGCGACAATGCAGCCTCGTTGCCTGTGAGAACGGATATGTCGGGAGGAGTATACGCAAGGATAAGGAACACGGTGAGCGTCGGCTGCTGCGACTTAGTCGTATTTGTCGGAGCGGCGTGCAAAGTGTGCGGACCTGCGCTCTCCGGCATGAGGTAAGGGACGATGCCGGCCATCATGCAATCGAGCTGGAAGACAGCTGTGATCTCGACGAGCAACGGGGGAAGATTCGCGGAAGGCTTGACGTTAGAGCGTGGGCGTGCACGAATTCGACAGACCCTGATCTGATCCGCCCATGCAATCAATAGTGTCGAGTCGTCTTGCCAGTGTAGAGTGCACTTGAACAGGTCTGCGCGCGGGCTATCGGTAGGTCGGTCGATGTAGATGATGCGCATCTGGGATACAGTGTCGTAAATTTTGACTCCCTGCCGCATAAATATGGTTAGGGATTGTCATGCACAGGGCCAAAAAGCGTCATACCAGGTCGTTTGCCCACGCAATCAGCCTGCCTCGCCATCGAGCCTGCCAAATAGGCCCTTCTCCGGTGTGAAGGACAGTCTCTTTATGTCCGAGCCACCCCTTCTCGTGCAGGATGAGATTTCCAGCCAGTCCATCACAGACGAATGCACGCTTACTGCGCTTTGCGAAGTCAGGCTCCAGCGATACTGTTCGCATTGGTCGCTTCTTATCGAACGAGTAGACTTCCGGCGTGGAGAGCGAGTAGATGACGACCTGTCCTACGTATCGCATATTAGACGCGAACTTAGCCAGTAAGTGAGTAGCTTACCGTCCATGGATGCAGTGGCTATGAAGTCACCAGTCTCGTCTAGTGAAATATCGAGAATACTAGCAGAATGGGGTTTCACGGATTTCGTGCGTTCGCCTTGCATATCTAGAAGGTGAACAATGCCTGAATGCGCACCAAGTGCCTGCAGAAAACAAATTAGCATCCCTACGGGTAAAAAGCTGTTCACGTACCAGCCGTTGGCGGGAATAAGCTAGCGCGGATGCAGAGTCCTTTACGAGGAGATCGTGCACCGACCCTCCTAGTCGCTCGTATTTGAGGGCGGGCTCTTCGTCATCCTCCTCCTCCTCATCTCCTTCGTCGTAATCCTCGTCGCCTTTTTCCCCGTCAGCGACACCTGCGTCGTAGTGGTCGGGTGCACGTGCGTTTTGCTTGGACGCTCTGCATTGTCCTCCTCATCTTCCTCCCCGTCCCCGTCCCCGCTCTCGCTCTCCCAGCTGTCTTCTTCTCTTTGCTTCGCATTTCTACCATCTCCACCATTCTGCATAGGTGACTCTGCCTCGCCGTTCTCACTGGGCTCCCCGCCATCCTCATGCTCAGCCAAGTTCATCTGGTCGTGACTGTCCGCCACGAGACGCGAGTCCTTCTCTTCACCGTGCCCATTAGCGTCCTCCGTCATCGCAGGTCATTAATGATTGATGTTTGGGGTCTGGCAAACATGGGGGCAGGAAACAACGTGTACAGATGTAGTGTCGCGTCTCGCGGGGAGAACGCTTCGGGCGTCTCTGAGTACGAACTAGACTTCTGTTATTACGCTCATTAGTAATTACACTGGGTGGTAAGTGCACTTTTTTCCGGCGTAAAATTAGCCAAAAACTGATCCAACAAGGCTCCAACTTTATCCGGTTTTCACCCGAAAAAAACCGAAGGCAAAACTCATTTTTCCGCCAGTTTTACTGTGTTTTGGACCCTTTTGGCCGGTTTTGCACCGGTTTCTCCTCAGTTTGCATCGGCGTAGAATCGAGGAATAACGGGGCCTTGTTTAGCCGCATTTGTCTGAGTTTCCTTGAGAAAAAAACTGCGCTTACCACCCTGTGTATAAATGCTTCTTACCGTCTTACGGTTTATCTATTATCCGGTCAGCTACTCAGATGAGCTTCGAGTTACATCTCGTGCAGTACTTATAGCAAGCTCGCACCCAAAAGACGGTTGCAAGCCGCATAAATGACCATTGTCCCGGAAGTATTACGACAGGACACAGCCTAAAGAGATATTCAACATATCAATCCTCACGCTTTTCTTTCCCAGACTGAACATCACGCGCCTCGACATTAATGGCTTCAATTATTGTATATCTTTACCATCTACCTTATCCTCCTGTGGCAGCACCTGGTTTAGCACAGTAGTGACGATACCTGTGATGAGAACGGAGGGCTTTAATCAGTAAGACTGTTACATTTAGAAAATGTAAATACTTACACGGCATACTGAGCGCGATCGTGATTGAGTCGAAGGCTCACACCGCTAAACAGGTACGTGAAGAAGCTAGGCATGAGCAGGCCGCCACTGCCGAACTTTGAACTACAGTACGGCCGCCACGACGAAATGTTCTGTCGCGTTCACCAAAGCTTGTTCGGCCGGCGAGCGAGGAACGTCGCAGCGAAATCAGGCAATGAAAACTTGGCACCACGAGAAATTGAACCAGAGGCTTCAGCGGCGGCGTCGACGAGTCGGCTGCGAATGAGACTTTGGTAGCAGAGATAGACCTGGTACCGCTGCGACGGGCTCACGGTACGCCCTGACACGACCGAATGCCCGACTGTCGGCGTCCTCCTTGTTTGTGATGCAATGCAAACCCGTCCGACTTGGTGTGCTGGGCGTCGGGCTCGATGAACATGATAGATACGATGACGCGCTGGCCGACCAAGCACCAAGCCGGCTCGTGCTATCGGAGCTTTCAAGTTCGGGTTCAAGTCGATGCTTTCTAGAGGCTCGAGCGGGAGCAACGCAAGGATTTGGTTGCCGGTGCCCTCAGGCGGCGGAAGCGCGAGGAATTGTCTTTCACTTGACCTTTGCTACGGATTCCTCTATGGTTGGTCCTGTTATGGCGCTTGTGAGAAACCTGCAGCGACCTCGAGAGCCAGACAGACAAACGCACCAGTATCTGGTACGCCTTGCTGCAATATGCTGCTCTAGCTGCATATGGGCGGCGCACCGCCTTGGGACACTGCTCTTCGATGCATCTGGGCATTTATGCCGCGCATGGGAGCGGGCGGGATCTCCTCGCCTCGATTTGCTTTTCTGACCGTACGCCTTCTTGTGCCCGTCGTGGCCCTTCCCGGGCAGGGCGAGACTCGGTGCGGTCAGTCTTCTCAAGACGTAATTGAGCAGGAAGCGAAGATGGCGCATCTCCTGTCGGACCCGTATAGTGCGTCTTCAATATCTCTGTCGACCATCGTCGGCTCGAAGAAGTCCATCTTAGCTGCCTCCTTCGCCATCTTGGCCGCAGCGGACGGGAATTATATACGCGCATAGTTGTCAAGTTCGGCGCTGTAGAGTCACGTCTTGGAAGGCGCGCGAGAGCACAGAATTTACACGGGCGTGGGTGGCCTTCGTGAATTGCTCGCGTTGCTGCAGCCTCGAGCACTAGGCTGCGGAATGGCGCGACATGCATGAAGGGCTTATAATCCGGATATCGTTCTGTCGGTGCTCAGATGGCGGTTGACCGAGAATGAAGATGCACGGGCTCTTGTGCTTCAGCCTTGTGATGTGCTCCGCCCCAACGACCTCCCCTCCCGCTTTGTGTCTTTAAATGTGAGCCATGTCGAATCTGCCCAGCTGTACGACAAAATAAACTCTAAATTCAAGCGATGAGCATGAGGACCCTCTGAGAGGTATGAAAACACATGCATTATCTTTGCAGCCGGGACACGAGGACAGTCCTTAGACCCAAAGAACGCGAGGTTCGGCTGCATCGTAGGAGTGACCATAGCTCGAGTGAAGGGAGATTTAGAATAAGTGTAGGGTGTGTGCCCTAGCTATTGTCTTGACTTGTCGGGGAAAGCCTGTATTCAGCGAATTGCTGCAGAGCAGAAGTCGACTCATGATAGATGGGAGCCAAACGTTGGAGCGCCATTCGGGCAACGATGGCGCTCCGAACTCCGAACGGATTGACCCTGCGCGTCATTCCCGACGCGAACATCTCCAACGAGAGCGAGTATCGAAGAAGTATACAACGCCAATAAAGCTAATAACCCCAGGCCTCCGCCTATACAACGAAGCGCCGGAGTCGTTGCGCGTCGTGCCCTTCCTGTATGTCGTCACCTTCGCGCATGTCACAACTTACGAAACTCAGCTCAAGGCCGAACTCACGCATGGGCTCGCGGAACACGTCGTTTTCACGCGTCGCGTTGTCTTTCCTGTCTACTACGCGCCGCGACGAGTTGAGTACGATAGGCTACACGCTTCTATCAGGCACGATCCTCACGACACTGGAAGTTAGATCGCGCAGACAGGATCGTCTTTTGAGCAGCGGGAGTCCTCGAGAACGACCATCCAGAACCTGAGATCGAAGCACCTATCTCTCTTTTCCTTGGGGCCCTTTTATTCGGCATTCACCAGTCTTCGCGTGGCACCAAGATGCTCGCAAAGGGGCTCGACGGTGAGATCCATTGATGTTCCAGGCATGTCAGGAATGCAAAAGCGTTAGACAGAAGCGCTCTGCAGACTATGCAGTTCAGCCCACCCTATGCAGTCAGCCAGATTGGACAAGGCTGAGCCGAGATTACCCAGAACAGGCGTTTTACAATTGTGTTCGTGCGTCTCGCTTGTAACTTTCTGTGCGCTCCAATGAGCTCGCTGACGGATCACAAAAGATATCAGCTGCAGTGTCCGCGACCAGTTAGGGATTGAAGACGAGCGGCCATAGTAAATATGCAGGCTCTATTTCCAAGGTCAGATGGTATGTTCTCCGCGTATCCTCTGGCCTACAGAGCCTAGTAATAAAGTGTTGTGACATTCCACGCAGCTTTCATTCTCCCTGTTCCAGCGAAGCCATTCCCTCGTCCAAGCTCGCGTACAAAGCGACTCTTTTAATTTTCTCTCTCATATCGTCTATGTTCGCGCCTACACCGCATGTCAGCGATTGGGCCCTCTGTTTGCGGCCTGAATGACCTACAACTACCTGAATGTAGGTATGTTCGCCCTCAGCGCCCGTCATGGCAGCCAATCGGCGTCCGCCGAACGCGCCTTTTCTGACTCGTGACATAGTTCTTCGCAGGCTCTCAGCACGAGACCTGCGTGGCTGTAATACGGGCCTTCGCTTGAACCACTCTGTCAGCAGCTATGCGCCGTCTGAAAGAGAAGCTGCAGAGCAGCAAGGCCCCCGACGCCGCCATCGGACACCTCAAGCGAGCTCTCGATGTGTTCAACGACGTTGCTGGTAATGTTGGAGTGCCGGGATTGCAAATAGGCGTGAGCGTCCTTTCGACCGTGTTGGCAATGGTCCAGGTATGCACCGTGTACCGTCCTCTCGGCGGTGCTTCTGATAACGGAAACAGAAATCGCATGCGAACACAGAAAGTATCAAGGAACTGGCTACGAGGGTAGGAGATCTGACGAAGATGGTGCAAGAAAGTGCAGAAATGCAGGGCGAGAATATATCTGCTCCGACGCAGGACAGAATCAACGGATTGCTAGAGTGAGTCTGCTGTTGATGGTACAAGTGCAGGACAATGACGTCACACAGGTCTTGGAAAATAATCGACGGCGAGGCCCAGAGTCTCAATTCCCGGCACAAATTCTGGAGAACACTAGGAAGCGACAAGGAAGCAGAAGAGATCACAGGTTTAGTGCAGAGGATATCGTCGTCAATCGAGGCTTTCACGGTATGCAACGTTTAATAACTCTGAAGACTCGCTCCTCTGGCTAATATGCTGCTTTGAATGACAGGTTGGCAGTATGATTGCGATTGAATCTGCTTTGCATGTAGGTAGCAGACATGCCTCAGTTGCCGATGCAGACGTTAACTTCGCGCCAAAAGCATCACGCGCATATTTCCAAGCAAGACTCGCAGAGAGTAGAGGCGAAGATAGACGTCATCCCAGATATCATTGTTAAAGTGAGGATCTCTCAGCGATTGTACAGACTGCAATCTAACGCCTAGTGATTCTAGCGCTTATTAGCTCGCTGGGAAGGTGTGCTCAACGATTAATACCGCGGCGCTTTTGTCCTGACCACTTTCTTTAAGGCAGCTTTGTACCGCCCCATGCGGCCCGAGCGCAGTTTGACAGCGACTCTGAACGCAAGGCTTGTCTAGATGGGACACGTACGGAGATCTTAGAAAATATCTTCATCTGGGCAGCTGGCCGATACGTGCCTGGTGGTGCGGCCGGTCCTGCCAAGGGCTCTACCCTCCAGCAACGCAACATTCTCTGGCTCAACGGCTTACCCGGCACCGGCAAGACAACGTTATCATTCTCCGTTGCAAAGGAATGCCATCGTCGTGGCATCCTAGGTGCAAGCTTCTTCTGTTCTCGATCCGATGCCGATTGTAGCAAGCCCTCCATGATCTTCACTACCATCGCGTATCGCCTCGGACTGTTCTACGAACCTTATAAGGACCGTGTCACAGAGATACTCAAGAACGATCCCGATCTAGTAGACTCTCAAGTCTCTCGTCAATTCGAAGAGCTCATAGTGCAGCCATTGGCGCTCCTCCGCGAGGGCTTCTCTCCATGTGTTGTGGTGATCGATGCACTGGACGAGTGTCAGCAACCTCAGATCACCTCCACGATCTTATCGACCCTGCTCGAACATGCGGACCATCTCTCCCCACTGCGATTTTTCGTCACCAGCCGGCCCGAACGGGACATTGTGGCCACATTCGACACTCCCAACTACCGCGATGCATTTGGCAAACTACTCCTACATGCAGTCGCATTGCAGCCCGTAACCACTGCGGACATCAAGCGGTACCTTACGGTGTCACTGTCAGATATCAGACGGTATTTCGGCTTGGCGGATACCTGGCCCAACGATACCGATATCGAGACACTCAGCAAGATGGCTGGCGGCCTGTTCATCTTTGCCGCGACCGCCATCAAATTTATCAAAGACCGTCACTACAACGACCCAATTGGACAGCTGAAAAGACTCATATCCGCAGCAAGTTCACGCGGCTCCCATGCGCTGCTTGATGAGCTATATCTTCAGGTGCTCAAAACTGCCACAGCTAATATGTCGGCGAGTCTTTCGAAGCGACTTCAGACTATTCTTGGCTCCATCGCCACCATTAAGGATCCCCTTCCCCTATCTGGCCTCTCGCAACTACTTGGGCTCTCCACCGATATCGTATACAGCTCCCTCGTCGGTCTCCACTCCGTACTCGTAATACCGGACACTCAAGATTCTGCGGAGAATATCCGCATTATCCATCCGACCTTCCCCGAGTTCTTGCTCGACCCGAGCCGCTGCACGAACCGTTCATTCACCATCGACCCACAACGACAGAACACACTGCTACTACGCAGGTGTCTCTACGCGTTGAGGGAGCTGAAGCGAGATATCTGTGACATTCGGGACCCTTCTTTACTCAACACCGAGGTTCCCGACCTGCCGCGGCGTATAGAGGGTGCGATCCCGGCACACCTGCAGTACGCCTCTCGGCACTGGTGCACTCATCTTTCAAGCTGCGAAATATCAGACAATATCCTTGACGGACTTCTCAAGTTAGTGCAGAGGCGACTGCCACACTGGCTCGAGGCCTGTAGTCTGCTCGGAGTATTAAGGGATGTTGTTCCGGGTATCAACGAGGCGCAACGGATACTCAGGGTGAGTGCACTTCATTCTCAGGTATGGCTTGCACATCTACAATTTTATGTAGGACATTGACGATGATCGAGCGAGGGGCATCATCGTCCTGTTGAATGACTGCGAACGGCTGCTCGTCGGCCACTTCCCTGCGATTAGCGGCTCAGCGCTACAGCTATACTATTCGGTTTTGCCAATTATTCCGACGAAGACGATGTTTACATGGACATACGCACACGAGCGTTTTGCAGGGAGCTCCATCAAGGTCTTCGGCAGCATCCCGGACGCTTGGAATGCCTGCTTGGGTACGGTCAACGCACATGGAGGTCGTTCGGTCGAGGCGGTTGACTTCTCGCCCAACGGCAGGACGATTGTCTCGTCAGGGTGCGACTCCAAGATACGCCTCTGGGATGCGCTGACGTGCGCCCTACTTCTGGTTCTCTCCGGTCATTCAAAATGGGTTCGCTCCGTCAAGTATTCTTCGGATGGCACCCGCATAGCTTCTGCTGCTGAAGATGGAACGGTCAAAGTCTGGGACGCCGTGTCTGGTGTGCTCATCCGCACCCTGGAAGGGCACGTGTACGGAGTCCTCTGCGCAGTCTTCACACCCGACGGCAGGCGTATCGTATCTGGCTCTGACGATCGTTCTGTCAAGATTTGGGACATGCAGACAGGTGCCTGTTTGGCAACCTTAACCGTGCACAACGACAACGTCAGATCTGTTGCCGTGTCTCGGGACGGCCGTTGGATGGCGTCGAGCTCGGCGAACCAAGTCTACCTGTGGAATCTGGAGGCGTCGACGTGCACTCATCATGTCTCGATAACTCCCGAAAGCGAAGGCTTTACTTTTCGTGATATTGCCTTCACGCCAGATAACTCCCAAGTTGTGGTTGTATTGGCTAGCAGTAACTTGGCGAAGCTGTCGGTCTGGGACGTCAAAACCGCGAAACACCTCCGCGACCTCCAGCCATCAGGCCGATCGTTCTCGCGGATCGGCAGGCTAAGCTTTCTTCCGACCGGAAATAAGCTCACCTGTGGAGCAGGGAAAACTATCCTCGTCTTAGACTTTGCAGATGGCGAGGTTCGACACGAATTTTTCGGTCACACTCCTGGCCGCAACATTAACAGTGTCACTTATAATCAAGACGGGACTCGCATCGCGTCTGGCTCGAGCGATGGCACTATTCGGCTGTGGGACGTGTCGCGGTCTGCGGCGATCAAGTCACAGCCTGAGTACGTCAGCAAACCATCCAATCTGCCCAGTGAGAAATTGGCCGACTACCGCTTGGCCGTCTTCTCCCACGACGCGAGTCGCGCGCTATTGGTGGCCGACGACAGCTACCGATCCAGTAGTATCGAGGTGGTGAAGACCGATTCGTGGGACCGTGTGTACAAGCCTCTGTCTCTACCCTCCGGACGCTCGCATTATGCGGGGTTTTCGCCAGAGGGTGCAACGATCCTTACGGCATCGAAGGGAGATCGTGTTAAGGTGATACTCTGGGACGCTGCTTCCGGATTGCCGCGCCTACAGCTTGAGGACGAGCTCTCCGCTGCGCTCTGGTCCTGCTCCTCCGTGGGCACCTTCATGTGGAGCGGTGTCTTGGGCTACATGCCCCACTGTTTCGGCGGCTATTCTTCGTCGGCAATGTTCTCGCAAGACAGCTGTTACTTGCTCACGAAGACTTTACCTAAAGATTGGAACTCTGGAGGGTACCCCGCTTGTCTGTGGAATGCCACGACGGGCAAGCTCACTCGAGAGTTTGATGGACATAGCCGCGATGTCACCTCCGTCGCTTTCTCGCTGGACGGTAGACGCATTGCAACGAGCTCCTATGATTGGACTGTCATCGTTTGGGATGCCACCACCGGAGCATCTCTAGCAACGTGTAGGGGACATAAGAAGTGGGTTACCTCGGCCGCCTTCTCTCCAAGTGGAGAACGTGTGGCCTCCGGAGACAGTTGTGGTCGCATTCTAGTGTGGAATACGGAGGGAGGGGAACAGCTCCAGGCGTTCGAGTGGTATATAGATGAAGTATGGTCAGTCGCCTTTACACCGGCTGAGGACGTCATCATCTCCTTCTCAGGCGACAACACCATGCGATTCTGGTGCATCGAATCAGGCGCCTGCCTCCTCGTTCTCCATCCAGACACCTGGTACCGCACCCTGCACCTGTCCCCCGACGGCTCCGGAATCTTACTCGACAACGACAAACGACTTGTTCAGCTGTGGGTTCCTACCAACGCGGACACGCAGACAACGGCACCGCTTCCTTGGCTTCCGCGTCGCACCTGGCCTATATACTACATTGAGGACGGCTGGATATTCTCTTTGGCGCCGTCCCGGCGGACACGGCTGTGCTGGATTCCGCTAGACTGGCGTGGTCTGGTGGGATACCTTGGACATGACGTGGTGTTACAGAGCGGGCATAAGCTAAATTTCTCGAGATTAAGTAGGCGTTTGGAGAGCTTGCATAGTGATCGCGCGCAGTAGTGTATTCCGGACGTACGTTGTAGGACATCTCTCAGACATTTTTCCCAGAAAGAGCCTATATAGAGACATCTGCTGCAGAGCAGAGAAGATTGGAATCGGGCTCGCACTAAATGCGTTGGGGATTTCTGAATGCCGGCTTTCGGGACAAAATATTGAAGCATTGTGGCGCTGCGCACATACGCACAAGCGAAAATTGTGGCGGCCTGTTTGCACAAAAATTAGCGCGGCATATAAATTGAGATCCCGCCGTCAGTTACATAAGCTATCGCCTTCAAACATATTCAGCTCCGCCATGAACACGTTACTCTCACCGATAAACACATTTACTCACCGGCAATCATATACTCTTGGCGGCGAACACATTCGCTTTCGCTTTCGCCAGCAGAAGTGCCCGTCTTCTGTATGCATCTGGCATCATTGCGACAATATTGCTTATCGCCACCCCCGGCCTCCTGCCATTGGGCATATCGTGTCTCTGGCAACATGACTGTTTCCCCTCGAGGTCTGTATGAGGCGCCGCCATTCCATGGTCCCACTGCTGCAGAAACCGCAGACCTAAGCTGTACTCACCAGGTCACAGCTAGTGATTTGACTGGCTCGGCTTCAAGCCAGCAAGCCGGCCAAGCCAAGCCTGCACAAGCTGGGCCAAGCCGAGCCAAAAGAGTGCCGACTTGGAAAGGCTTTTGGCTTGGCTTGCATGTCAAGCCAACCAAGCCAAGCTGACAAGCCGCGGCTTAGGCTTTTATCAATTTTACTCAAGTTAATGCCACTGTATTTGACAGCGGTTGGCATGGTATGGTATGACAGCACGTTGGCTGAGCGCCTAACGTCAAGTTATATCGATCGTGCTTGGGCAGGTCGTACTATGATTGCACCCAAGGTCCGAAACCGACCTTAGTGTTCACACAGCGTCTTGGTATTGTTATACTTGGCGCCTTGCAGGGGAGGCTGTCTGCTGAAGAATGTTGACTATTGACGTGCTTGGCGATGTGGGGGTTTTCCGGAAGTTTTCAGGTCCTGCACCCTTATGGATTGAGCATCGACGAATCAACGATTGTTTCGAACCACCTGTTTGGTATCCTTGCGGCGTCATCATTATGCTACCCATTAAGCAAGTTGAAGGCGACCACAGATGACGCAGAAGCCAAATGAAACGAGCGACAGCTCCACCAGCGGTCCTTCCGCTGCTGATACCTGAAAAATTCTAGCTAACAAGGCTCCCGCGGAACTGGCTACTGTAACACGGAGCGCAGATTGAGAGGATGGTTTTCGGGCGAGGCTAAAGGATGTTTCAGTTTGCCTGCTCCAAAGGTTTGTATCGTTTCACAACTCCAACATGTTAGATGCATAGCCTGAGAACAAATCTCCATTCTCGGAGTTCGCGGTGGAGTGGAGCTTGGCATTTTTCGTGGCCTGGGGATCTGTAGGAAGGCTGCGATCTTACCCAAAACCATCAGCAAAAAAATTGGCAGCATATATAGCCTGGGCAGTCCTGGCAAAGCTAACCTCACTTACAAAGGTAACCATTCTGGGAACAAGTATATCAACGTAGATATAACACCGGTTTGCTTTATCAAACATACCAGTCTGGGATCCTTTAGCATGCATAGCATGCTGGCGAGGTTGGTATGGGCTGGCAAGGGCTGGCAAGGCATTACCAGCGAGCGCCAATCAGGATGCAATAAATCGTTGAATTTTCAAATATATTGAGAGCTGCCTCGCACACAATAACAGAGGACAAAAGTAATATATTTTCAAAGCTACACAAATTACATGGGTGTGGGCAGTAGCTATGAACACGTTGTTAATGTCAAAGCGGCTGCACGCGCGCGTCGCTCGCACTATGGGTGTTCAACGATGGGCGGCTCCCGGAGTGACCATACAGCCAGCGCATGTCGCACGGGGACGATGACAATGTAAGTGTTCATCCTGTGAGAACCCATAGACTGTGATACGTACCACAACTGCGGTGAGCAGATCTTATGGTGTACATCGGGGTGCCATGCGGGAGCGTACCCTGTGCAAGGAGATGGCTTGCTGGACGAGGTAATGGATAAGCCATTGTCTAGCAAGGACCTTTGTGTGAGAAATTAAATAACGAAGTGCATATATGCAGGCTACGCACCTTGTATGAGCCTGTACAAGTGAGACGACAAGGTCATAAGCCGAAGAAGTGCATCGGCATGTATGTACGAACCTCGCATGCTTGAGCCGCTGTATCTTAAACTTGTGTGAGACTTGCACTAAGGGGCGGAAATCAACATTGTCGTCAGTCGGTTGTTCTGTCTGCGGAAATAATGAATCACAAGCTAGGTATAGTATATGCACATACCTCAACACATATTCCACTCAGTGGCACATTGAACATACATTGTCTGCAACAAGCGTTCCGAGCACCACTGGCGCGGCGCTCTGGCCATTGAACGCCGGCAGGTGCGGGTCGGCCGACGAAAGCAAGCCGCTGCCTGTGCCGTCGCCCGTGAGTTTCCACTGTTTGGCTGTCCCGGAACGCACGCAAAAAAGTGTGTCATCAGCAGCAGGAAACTACACATGACACAGAAGAAAGAAGAGACGCACCTCGATTGATCGTGAGTTGTCCGTGAATGCACACGTCGAGGCCGTACAAATGAAGGCGCCAGCAATCAGGCTTCAGGTCCCAGAACGGCGTCGAGTAGTTCGCGGGCACTGTGTATGAGATGTGGCGGTGGCGGCAATGACGGCGGTACAGAGGCCGGGGAAAGGAAGGGGGGATGTCCATTTGATGAGACCTGAGACATGGTGGTGAGGAAGTAAGAGACACGGAGCGACAAGTGCCCTCTATATGAATCAAGATATAAAAGGAAAGACACCAAAAATGAGTTTAGGGGAGGTCAAACAAACCTTGCACTTGTCTCTGAATAGTCGGCATAGAGGCGAAGGTCAGGTCTCTTGGGAGGCGTGTGTGACGTCACGTCACCACCGAGATCTGGGTGAGCAGGTCATGACATGTCTAACGACATCATAATGGGAACGGAATTGCATCGACATACCGGTCTGGGCTGAGATTGCAATGCAATACCAGAGAATACCAGTCTGGTTTTGCCTGGCCTTGCATTGCCAGCGTCCACCAGACTGCTAGGTGCTTACCTAGTAACCCTTCCCTGATCTACGACTGATTTTTTTGCTGATGAACGTCCAGGGCTGCTATGGAGAAGGCGAGCACCGTTGGGCTTGGGACGCGCCCAAAAATGTGCCGTGTGTTACCACACTATGTCCCGCGACTCGTTCGTCCACGATATCTGCAACCTAGAGATCGAAAAGGAGCCAAAAGGCGAAGCTATGGCCACGGTCCGGCGTCTTCGGCTAGACGCTTGAAGCGCCCGAAAAGCGCCGGATCAGTCTGGTATCCCAACACGGATCAAAGGCAGCGGAAACGACGTATTGCAGGCCGGATTTTGATTTTTACCCGATAATATTCTTAATAAGGGAGGATCCGACCCAAGTGATTTGACAAAAAGTAAGATCTGCTGACATGTTATGCACGATGTATTCTGAAACATGGTCCAGTTAGTACAACGCTCTGTAGGCGGCTGTAGAAAAGCATACGAGAAGATGTTCCACTTCATCGCCCCGCCTGTGCATTCGAAACATCTTGACTGTTGATCGCAGCCACAGCACTGGGGCGGGGTTGTGGTCAGGAAGCTTTTATAGGTCCACGTAAAGATTGCCCACGTCAAGCTAACCCTACCGTCGCCAGCATGTCCTTGGACCCACCAACGCTCACGTACGGCCTCATCCTGCTGGGGACGGCATTATACTTCTTGAACTGGCTCAAAGAGTACAAAGCAAGTAACTACCACTGTGCCATCAACGGTATTCTGACCTCCGTGTAGCTCAGGAATGTACCTGCGCTAGGACCGACCGCACCGCTGCTCTCTTACTGGGGAGCATGCAAATTCATGACCAATTGCCAGGAAATGCTCGCAGAGGGGCATACGAAGGTATGCTGCGCATGGTCTCCGCTGCGCTTCTGCTAACAAGGGCTTCTACGCGGCAGTTCGGCGGGAGACCGTTCAGGATGGCAACTTTCCGACATTGGCAGTATATTGTCTCAGATCCTAAGCTCCTTGACGAGCTGCGACGAGCACCGGACGACGAGCTGTCTTTCGTTGAAGCCGTGTCCGAGGTCAGCATTTATGACCTACTGATCAGCAAAGCAAGCAAACCTGATCTTTCCTGCAGGCCCTGGAGCTCGAATACGCAATGGGCGTGGCGGCACCCAAAGATATGTATCATGTGCCCATTATCAGGACGACGCTCACACGCAATCTGAGCCACCTCTATGGAGGGATCTATGAGGAGATATGCAGCGCATTTGCAGACTGCATCCCCGTGAAAGATGGTAAGCATTCAATTGCGGCCCATTCACGCGCACGTTCATCAGAGATTCTGGCCGCATAGAATGGACTGCCGTGCCCGCAATGGCTACCATCATGCAGGTTGTCGCTCGGACGAGTGCTCGCATCTTCGTTGGTCTCCCTCTCTGTATACCCTTTTAATGTTCTCCGCTGCGGTTGTGTTGACGGTAGAATAGGCCGTAATCAAGAATTCTTGGACATCAGCGTCAATCACACAACAGACGTCGTCAAGACTGGGCTTATACTTGGCGTGTTGCCCGCTTCCCTCAAGCCGTAAGTCGCCACCCCGCATTCGAAGATCACTACTCCCTAAATGACGTCTTGCAGGATTGTGAATCGCCTGATCAACAGGGTCGACAGGACCATTGACCGTACGTATGATTTGCTGAGCTCCACGATCGACGAGCGGCGAAGCATGATGGAACAATATGGAGATGACTGGCCAGACAAGCCTGTAAGTCGTGCATTCTTGCAATTTGGCCTGCAGCTAAACTCCTGTGGATCAGAATGATCTGCTCCAGTGGCTCATGGAAGCTGCAGAAGGGGCCGAGCGCGAACCGAGGGCCCTGGCAGCTCGTTTGCTTATGGTCGACTTTGCCGCCATTCACACGTCTTCCATGGTAGGCCACGAGTCTTGGTTCCCTCGACACTGTGCACTGACTATCCGGTCCTTCAGAGCTTCACTCATGCATTGTATCACCTGGCTGCATACCCAGAGTATATCAAGCCGCTACGGGAGGAAGTCGAAGGTATCATTGCGGAAGACGGCTGGTCAAAGGATTCGCTACAGAAGATGCGTAAGGTCGACAGCTTCCTAAAGGAGTGTCAACGGTATGAAGGTATCGGTAGCTGTGCGTTTTGCGTCTCATAACAACGATCGCATGCTCAATACCCTCGCATAGTATTCCTTGAACGCAAGGTGCTGAAGGACTATACCTTCTCCGATGGCACGTTTGTCCCCAAAGGCAGCTGTGTCTCAACCTCGAAGATGGCAACACACGACCAGCGCGAGTACTACGATGATCCGTGCGTCTTCAAGCCGTGGCGCTTTTCCGACGTGCGCGATGAGACAGACGAAGGCACGAAGCACCAGATGGCTAACACAAGTATGGAATACCTTCCGTTTGGCGTCGGAAAGCACGCCTGGTGAGTTTTATCTCTAGGCCTTTGTGGTCGGTGCATTGAAGACTGTTGTAGCCCGGGACGGTTCTTTGCTGCGAATGAGCTGAAGACCATGATGGCGCATCTTGTGGTAACGTACGACGTTCGCATGGAGAAGCCAGAAGAGATTCCGCGCATGCTCTGCTTTGGCCCTACCACATCGCCAAATCGAACAGCGAAGGTTCTGTTCAAGAAGCGGAAGGACTGAACCGCATTGATTCAAACGATCTGTTATCAATTGTACTCAAGTTAATATCACTATGTTTACTGGCGGTCAGCATGATATGGCATGACACGACGTTGGCTAAGCACCTGACATCGCACCAAGTTATGTCGATCCCAGGCATTGTGTTTGGGCAGGTCGTACTATGATTGCGTAAAGGTCTGAATCCGACCCTAGTCTCCATGCAGCGTCTTGATATTGTTATTCCTGGTAGTATGTCGCAGAGCCTGAGGAGGCTGTCTGATGTGGAGATCGTCGACTACTGAAGCAAGAAACTCTAACGTGCTCAGCGATAACGGAGTTTTCTGGACGCTTTCGGGCTCGGAATCTTGTGCACCTCAAAGCTTGAACATCGACGAATCGACGAATGCTTCGAATCATCTGTTGAGTATCCTTGCGGCGTCGTCATTATGCTACCCATTAAGCAAGTTGAAGGCGACCACAACAGATGACGCAGAAGCCAAAATGAAACGAGCGACAGCTCCACCGGTGGTCCTTCCGCTGCCGCTATCCCGACAATTCTGGCTGATCAGACTCCCGCGGAACTGGCTGCTGTAACACAGAGCGCAGATTTAGATGATTTTCAGACGCTTGATTATGTTTTGCCTGCCCCAAAGATATGTATCGTCTCACGACTCTAACATATCAGATACATGGCATCCCCTGACCGCCGAAACGCCAGAAAAACCTCTGTTCTCGGAGCTCGTGGTGTTGTGGCAAGTGTTGTGGAGCTTGGCTTGTTTCATAGGATCTGTCGGATTGCGATAGTGCATAAAGCGGTCAGGGCCATGAGGAGGTGAGGATTGTTGGGTGTGGGATACGCCCAGCAATGTGCCGCGGATTATTGATTACCACCCGGGGCCGCGACATCATTCTACGGATCACCGGACGCTTCAAAAATACTAGATGTCTACGGTCTACCGGATTGAAGCACCATTTACGGAATGGAAGCGTTTTGGGCAGAATGCTGCCCAACGAGAAGCAGACATACAACGGAAATTGAGTGAGTACGTACAGATAAGTCCTCTTCGCGCCAGTCCATGGCCTAACTGACCTGCACTGCTCAATTTTTAATTGTCTGATTTATTTTGATTCCAGGGAAGCCGCTCTACTATAGACTGATATCGTCCGCTGCATCCAGATAAATGGCACATTGTGTACAGGCAGGCTATCGCGAGGTTCGGGGCTGCGTCTAAACATTACTGTGTGGATTGTCCAACAGCAGTCAACTAAGGGTGTGCATATTCGCGCACCTGAGCCCCAGTCTCTATCCACTTCTGACTAACAACTTTCTGCACCTCGACAAGCACAGGCATGGCCGCCTGTTCCTTATTTGAGACTGGATATGGTGGTGGTACTCTGGTTCGGCAATCGAGTGCTACTCGCAGGGTTGTGCCAGCACGGTAACATGCACGGAAAACCATGCAGACGAGGCATAGGGTATGTGTAAGAGCTAGTATCTCAACAAGTGCCTGTGTAGGGACGTTACATGCTGCCGAGCCGAGGTTGACTCATGGTGGACGTCGAGGAGTAGAGGACGCCCAAGTTGGGATCAATCTGCTCCGACTAAAAACGGCGGCGGATCCCGGCCTGCGCCACAAAGCCCTTGAGCCGAGAGGCTTTCCGCAGCATGTCATTCCTGAGATGGCGGAGAGTTCAGTTTGCTCACGAATCTACATGGTGCAGGCTGCACGAAGGTCACATGAAGCTGAGCAAGCAGCAGAACGAACACTTATACCTCCCACCACAGTCCTTCCACCGAGTCACGACGGCGATGCATACATATCTCTCTAGCCCATGTCTCGCCACACGGCTCCAGTGTGGCAACAGGTATTCATCTGCAGGCCAGAACGCAGTGATATCGAGCCCTGAGCGGGTATCGGGTCACCGTGTTCTAAATCATGCACCAAAGCAGCATTTCCGAAAACAGTAGAAGATTGAGTCTCGTCTGCGCAACTGCGTTAGGTGGCAAATCGCATCACACCATTCGCGCTGTGGCCGCGGTGGCGAGCGTGAGACAGGTTAGGACAACCGTTCGATGCTGAATTCGACAATGATTCAGCTGCGTCCGCCAGAGCTTAGCCGCCCGGTCAGCACGGGTCGTCGCAATAGAGGGCAGCGTAAAATTTAAAATTAGCATTACGAAAACTAGCGACCACAGCTAGCGCAATGGAGAACCACACTGCAGGCTGCAGCGATGGCGCCAACGAATCAGCCATGAACGAGTTATTGGTAGCAGGGACGGACCTCAGATCACTCCGGCGGACTCTCGCAGCTCGACGGCGCCTTGACTCGACTGAATGCGGGACCGCCCAAATATTTGTTTCCACACTGCTTTGAAAGCGAACGCAGTGGGCAGCGGGCCCGTCTGGCCTGGTGTGCTGGGGCGCTGGCCTCGACGAGTACAATGGATATGCCGCTGTGCTGGGCGGCCTAGTTCCAAACCGGCCGGTGCTATTGGTGCTTTCAGATTCGGAATCAACTCGGTGCTTTCCAGAGGTTCAGGCGGGAACAGCGCAGGGATTTGGTTGCCGGTGCAATCAGGCATCGGAAGCGCAAGGAGCCCTTCTCAGCTTGGTTCGCTACAGGCTCCTCGATCTGGACCTGTCCAGACGCCTGTATTAGAAGTAGAGCACTCTCGAGGGATGAACAGGCGCACCAGCTTCTGGTATGCCGTGCCGCTATACGGTACCTCCGGGTGCAAGCAAGACTTGTGGCGCACCACCGCTTCGTGACGTTGCTACTCGACGGAGTGGTGCATTTATGTCGCATACGGTGTCGTACGAGATCTTCTCGTCACCGAGCCTCGACTGAAGAAACCCACCTTTGGCTGTGGCGCACGGAAAATTGTACACGCGCTCGACGTCTTGAGATTTAATGGCGCGGAGTCGCCTTTTGAGGGATGCGTAACAGCACAAGGTACAGGAATAGATGGCCTTCATGAGTCGCACGTCTTGTTACACCCTTGAGCATCAGCTTGCGGAACATCGTGGCGTGAGTGGAGATCCTGAATCCGGATGTCATGCTGCTGGTTATCAGATGGCGGTCAACTGAGAGTAAGATTGTATGTGCACCTAAGCCTGAGTCTCACGATGTACCTTTAACCAGCGACCCTCCTGGCTCGTACCCCGAGATATGAGCTGAGGAATCTGCCCGACTGCCAACGCGACAAGAAATGTACAGTCAAATGAAAAATCAACATAGGGTTCTCGTAGATGTATAAGAGTAAATACGCTAACTTTTGCAGCCGGGGCACGACAGCAGTTCTTGGACTTCGAGATCAGAGAGGGCGAGGGTCTGTCAGATCGCCGAGGTGCTCGTTACTTGTGTCCAGGAGAAAGGGAGGTTAAGACAGGCGCAGGATACTGTTTAGAGTCATGGTGCGTCGAGAAAAGGCTATATCCAGCCAATTGCAGCACAGCAGAGGTCGACTCGTAGTGGATACGGACGAAGAGAGCCAAACGTCGGCGCTTTGTGGCATCCACCTTCCGGGTAGCCGCCGGCGCTCCGAAGTCCGAGCCCGAACGGATTGAGCCCGACTGCCGCATCCTGCCTATTCCGCGTGTTCTCAGTCACCATCTTTCACATGGTTTATATATACTCAGATCTCGTTCTCATTCGACCCGTGGACACCTGGCGCGAGCGACACTTTGAACTGAAGGACCGTCGTCGTTTTCGCCCGGCGTAACAGCTACTAGAGCCACGCGCTTTCTTGTTGCGAAGATCCTTGCGAACGAGAAGGAATACAAGTATTTCGTTGTCGACATCAACTAAGACATACTGTGAGCAAGACTATGGCTGGCCTGTAAGTGCTCCTGGCGGTGTATTACAGCCAACAATATTGACGGCTCTCTGTAGGGTTACTAATATTGACACTTTGCTGACATTCGTCCTCGTGTATATTCTAAAGATCGACCACCGCCGGGATACGAGACGTCATTCACTAGGTTATGCCAGACCCATGCATTATTTCTGACGCGAATGCTCCTGTCAGAGAATGCAAGGTATATGTGCTCGTTCAGCAGCCTTTCCCCGCCATCCACCAGTCCTCGCATGGTACCAGAGTATTTTTCGCACCCCTGGTATGTGTTATTTAGAAAGAACGACTCTGCCAAGTCAGGAATGACATCATTGTCAGACGACGGGGATATCGTCTTCGCTGTCTATGGACCTCAATTTGCGAAAGTGTCGAGCGAAGACTCCCGACGGTGGGCATTTGGCTGATATTCTACGCTCATGCACTCCTGACATGCTTGAGATAGGACCAGTACGCAGGCTATACAGTCTGCCCCATGCTGTGCAGTACGCCCGATCAATGTTCGTCGCTGTCATAGAAGACCTTGCTGCAAAGCCCGGCGCAATTATCGTCTCTAGTGAAGCTTCGATGCCAACCTCGTTCGACAAGCTATGCATTCCACGTAAGATCAGGTGGGAGGCCGCTTGGATTATCAACGCGGAACGACCGTCTTGGGACATGCTTACGCAAGAATCTCGCTCGTGGGGAGCGAGAGCAAGTACCATTACCGCGTACCAGCGCTGCTGAGCAAGTGGTGTGAGGCGCATGACTGGCAGTGCGGAAAGATCCAGCACGCATTCCGTCTCCGGCTCTCGCTTCACTGGCTCGCGGCTCTGCGCCGATGCACTTCATTTTTGGCCCACATACGGCACAGTGGCTGCCGATTTGACTATGTCAAGGACGTTAACAGCCTACATATCAAGGCCAGGCAGGCAGGCAGCCTGGAGCACCCCACGTCTTGTAAGCACTACCGGTTCATGTATGCGTCGTACAGCCGCCAACATGCCTCTAGTATCCCCAGCGCGCCTCGCGAGACTCACCCTAGGCGCCCAGCGTTCTCGCAGCCACCGAACCTCTCTTCGGCCAGAATCAGCTTGCGCACCCTGCCATTGAGGCTAATCAGCTCCTCTCTTCTTGCGTCCCGATTGCACCACTTACAACATGTACATCGCTCCTTATCTGCACCGAGCTGTACGCACACCTGGACAGTCTACTCGCGCGTTCAGTAAAACGAGTTTATCGATTATTACCCCGAACTTGTGCGCCTGGCGCGCTGCCATTCAGCCTGCTACGCCGCCGATTCCTCGGCTTCGCAATGCGCAGTTGCAAGACGAGAAAGGGTGTCGGCGTCAGTGTCCCCGGCTATCGGGTAGGGAGATGAGGAGGAGGTTGAGCAGGATTGCGCAGGCGACGTGGACGAGGAAGTTATAAGCGACATTTATAAGCTTCTCTTCTGTATCGTTGATATCCGTGTTAACGTCACAATTACAGATTTGGCCCGTTGTTCTCGGCATCAATGGCCTCTAATTACCCAAGTGCAGGCATGTTCGCCTCAGCGCCCGTCATGATGGCCAATCGGCGTCCGCCGAACACGCCTTCTCTGGCTCGTGACATGGTTCTTCGCAACCTTTGAGCATGGTAGTTACGTGGCTGTGAAATGGGTCGTCGCTTGAACCCACTCCGTCAGCAGCTATGCGCCGTCTGAAAGAGAAGCTGCAGAGCAGCAAGGTCCCCGACACCGCCATCGGACACCTGAAGCAAGCTCTCGACGTATTCAACGACGTTGCCGGTAATGTTGGGGTGCCGGGATTGCAGATAGGCGTGGGCATTCTTTCGACCGTGCTGGCGATGGTTCAGGTATGCGCCGAGTACTGTTCTCTCGGTGACGCTTCTGACATCGAAACTAGAAATCGAATGCGAACACAGAAAGCATCAAGGAGCTGGCTACGAGGGTTGAAGAGCTGACGAAGATGGTGCAGGAGAGTACGGAACTGCACGGCAAAAATATATCTGCTCCGATGCAGGCCAGAATTACGCGATTGCTGGAGTGAGTCTGCCGTTGATTGCACATGTTCAAGTTTCTGATGTCGCACAGGTCATGGAACACAATTAATGCCGAAGCTGAGAGTCTCAAGTCCCGGCGGAAAATATGGAGAATAATGGGAAGCGACGAGGAAGGAGAGAAGGTCACAGGTCTAGTGCAAAGGGTGTCTTTGTCAATTGATATTTTCACGGTAAGCAACGTCTCATACCTCTGGAACTCCGTCCCTCTCGCTGATGTGATGCCTCGAATTACAGGCCGGTGGTGTGATTGCGATCGAAGCTGCCGTGAACGTATGTGTTGGACATGTCTTAGTCACCGATGCGGACGTTAACATTGGACCAAAAGCATCATGCACATGTCTCCAAACAAGACTCGCGGAGAGTAGAAAGAAGGATAAATGCCCTCCGAGATGATGCTCAAGTGAGGACTTCTCAGCGGGTATACAGACTATGACCTAACGTTACAAATATTAACTTTGGACCAAAAGCACCATGCGCATATCTCAAAGCAGGACTCGAAGAGGGTAGAGGCAAAGATAGATGCCATTGTTCAAGTGAGAATTTCTCACGAATGGGCAGACTGCGACCTGACGCTTGGTCATTTTTAGCACTTGCCAATTCGCTGGAAAGGTGTGCTTAAGGCAATCATTACTGCAACACCATTGTTCTGACTAATTTCTCTAGGAAGCTTTGTACCGCCCCATGCGGCCCGGGCGCAATTCGACAGTTATTCAGAACGTAATGCTTGCCTCGACGGGACGCGGACCGATATCCTAGGAGCCATCTTCACCTGGGCAGCCGGTCGCCTCGGGCGGGCACCTGACAGAACAGCCAATCTTGCCAGAAGCTCTACTCACCGGCAACCCAACATCCTCTGGCTCAACGGCGCGCCCGGCACCGGCAAGACGACGATATCGTATACCGCCGCAAAACGGTGGCATGACCGCGGCATCTTAGGCGCAAGCTTCTTCTGCTCCCGATCTGGCGCCGATTGCAGCAAGCCCTCGATGATCTTCACTACTATCGCCTACCGCCTCGGACTGTTCTACGAACCTTACAAGGACCGAGTTATGGAGATACTCATGAAGGATCCCGATCTCGTAAACTCTCAAATCTCCCGCCAGTTTGAGGAGCTCATATTGCGGCCGCTGGCGCTCTTCCGCGATAAATTTCCTCCATGCGTCGTAGTAATCGATGCTCTCGACGAGTGTCGGCAACCCCAAGTCACTTCTACAATTCTGTCTACTCTGCTTAGACACGCAGAGGATCTCTTGCCGCTCCGATTCCTCGTCACCAGCCGGCCCGAACGGGATATTGTTACCACTTTTGACGCTCCCGGCTACTGTAATGCATTTGGCAAGCTACTCCTACACGCAATCGAATTGCGGCTTGTCACCACTGCAGACATCAAGCGGTACTTGACGGTGTCCCTGTCAGAGATCAGACGATATTTCGACTTGGCCGAGTCCTGGCCCAAAGAAGCCGATATCGAGATACTCAGCAAAATGGCCAATGGCTTGTTTATCTATGCTGCGACCATCGTCAAGTTCATCGGCGATCGAGAGTACGGCGATCCGGTCGGACAGCTGAAGACTCTCATATTCACCACGCATCTTGGCGGCTCCCACCAGCTGCTCGACCAACTATACCTACAGGTGCTCGACACGGCCTTTCCTAGCATATCGGCGAGTCTCTCAGATCGAATCAAGACCGTGCTTGGCTCGATCGTTGTCATCAAGGATCCCCTTCCCCCCACTGGCCTGTCGCGGCTGCTTGGGCTCTCCACCGACACCGTACGCAGCTCCCTGGCACGTCTTCACTCTGTGCTCATCGTACCGGCTGCTCGAGAGTCTGCGGAGAATATCCATATAATCCACCCGACATTCGCCGAGTTCCTGCTCGACCCGAGCCGCTGCACGAACCGTGCATTCACCGTCAACTCGCGGCGACAGAACACGCTGCTACTATGGAGGTGTCTTCGTGTGCTGAAGAAGCTGAAGCGAGACATCTGTGACATCCGAGACCCTTCCCTGCTCAACATCGAGGTTCCAGGCCTGCTGAACCGGATGGAGAGCGCGATCCCTGCACACCTGCGGTATGCATGTCGGCACTGGTGCACTCATCTACTCAACGGCGAGCAGTTGGACGAGATTCTGGACATGCTTCTTGAATTTGTACAAAGGCATCTGCTACATTGGGTGGAGGCGTGCAGCCTTCTCGGACTGTTAAGGGACGTCATCTCAGGCATCAACCAGGTCCAGCGGAAGCTCAGGGTGAGTGCACTTTACTCTCGAGTATAGCTCATACATCTAAAATCCCGGGCAGGATGTTGACGATCACCGAGCGAAGGACATTGTTGTTCTGTTGAATGACTGCGAACGCCTGGTTGTCGGCTACTTTCCTGCGATCAGCGGCTCAGCGCTACAGCTGTACTATTCGCTCCTATCATTCATCCCGACGAAGACCGCACTCGCACGGACATATGCGCACAAGTGTTTCTCCGAGATCTCTGTCAAGATCTTCGGCAGTGTGCCAGGCATGTGGAACGCTTGCTTGGGCACAGTCACCGCAGATGGCTGGGTCTTGTCGGTCGACTTCTCACCGGACGGTAGGACGATTGCCTCATCAGGACGGGACGGCAAGATACGGATTTGGGACGCGCTGACGTGCGCCCTGCTATCAGTCCTCTCCGGTCATTCCGAGAAAGTTTTCTCTGTCAAGTATTCTCCAGACGGCGCTCGCATAGTGTCTGCTGCTGCGGACAGAACAATCAAGATCTGGGACGCAGTGTCCGGCGTGCTCCTCCGCACCCTGGAAGGGCACACGGACGACGTGAACTGCGCAGTCTTCACACCCAACGGCGGCCGTGTCGTGTCTGGTTCCGGGGATTGTTCCCTCAAGATCTGGGACACGGAGACGGGTGCCTGTTTGAAAACACTGACCGCACACGGTGACGGGATCGAATCCGTTGCGGTATCTCGGGACGGCCGTTGGATGGCGTCAACCTCGCAGTACCGAGCCGTTCTGTGGAGCCTAGAGGCGCCGGCATACACTCATCGTGACGTGATAGCTCCTGAAGAGGAATGCTTCTGTGATCATGCCGTTACCTTCACGCCAGACAGCTCCCAGATTTTGATCGCATCGTGCATCGAAGACACCAAGTCGTCCGTCGATGACTCCAAGTCGGGGTGGCTGTCAGTCTGGGATGTTGAGCCCGCGAAGCACCTCCGCTACCTCCGGCAATCAGGCCGATCGTTTTGGCGGATCTGCAGTCCCAGCTTTCCTTCGAGCCGGTAATACTGTCCTCGTCTGGAACTTTGCCCGCGGCAAGGTTCGACAGGAGTTCTCTGGTCACACCGATTGGGTCTGGAGTGTCGCTTATAACCACGACGGGACTCGCATCGCGTCTGGCTCGAGGGATGGCACTGTCCGGCTGTGGGACGCGACGCAATCTGCGGCGATCAAGCCACGACCCGAGTATGCCAGCAACCCACCCAGTCTGTCCAGCGAGAAATCAGCGGGCTACTCCTCAGTCACTTTCTCTCACAACACGAGGCGTGCGCTGATGGTTTCCAAGGACTGGCACAGTACCAGCATCGAGGTAGCGAAGACTGATTCGTGGGACCGCGCATGCAAGCCACTGCCCGTGCCTTCGAAACATTGGCAACTCGCAGCGTTCTCACCGGACAATGCAGCGATCCTTACCGCATCTGTGTCGCAGGGATATCATGGCGTGGTGGCTCTCTGGGACGCTGCTTCCGGGACACCGCGTCTCCGGCTTGAGGGCAAGCTGGACACTGCGCAGTGCCCCCCTTGTTTCGAGCACCCCTTCACGCGGACCAGTGTCTTGGGCTACACGCCTCACTGCTTCGGCGGCAAGTCGTCATCGCTCATGTTCTCGCAAGACAGCCGCTACCTGCTCATGCCGAATTTATCCGCAGCCGGAGACCATCATTCCGCTTGTCTCTGGGACATTGCAACAGGCAAGCTCATTCGCAAATTTGTCGGACATACGGATATAGTCTGCTCCGTCGCCTTCTCGCTGGACGGCAGACGTATCGCAACGAGCTCAGAGGATACGACTGTCGTCATTTGGGACGTTGCCACTGGAGCATCTCTGGTGACGTGTAGGGGCCACAAGGGCCCGGTTCACTCTGTCACCTTCTCTCCCAGTGGAAAACGTGTTGCATCCGGAGGCTTTGACAACCTTGTTCTGGTGTGGAATGCAGAGAGAGGGGACCTGCTCCGAGAGCTGGAGGGCCACGCTTACGCGGTGTCGTCGGTTGCCTTTGCTCCCGGCGAGGACGTCATCATTTCCTCCGACTGGCGCAGCACCATGCAACTCTGGGACGCCAAATCTGGTGCTTGTCTCCTCGTCCTCGACCCACACACACACCTGGTACCGCACCCTACACCTGTCCCCCGACGGCTCCGGAGTCCTAGTCGACGGCGGCAAACGACTTGTCCGGCTGTGGGCCCCTGTCGATGCGGACGCACAGGTGACGACCCGGCTCCCATGGCTTCCGCGCCACGCCTGGCCTATATACTACATCGACGACGGCTGGATCTTCTCATTGACGCCGTCCCGGCGGACGCGGCTGTGCTGGGTTCCACCGAGCTGGGAGGGCTTAGCAGGATACTATGGGCACGATGTGGTATTTGGAAACGGGTATAAGCTAAATTTCGCAGCGTTGAGTAGGTATCTAGAGAACTAGCACAGTGATCGCACGTAATACTATGTTCGGAACGTTGTGCGCCTTCGCGTAGCATAGATAGAGCATATTTCGATGGTACAGGCCCGGGGATACGTCATCTCTAAGTAAAATGTATCACATTCATCAATGTATGACATGCGTATGAGTGGTGTTACATGGATGCCGTGATAACAGTCCATCTGATCTGTGAAGGCGGTGAAAGTTGTGGCACGGACGTCAAAGTCGTGAAACAATGGGCGAGCTTGGCTGGTCGGCAGACGGCAGGTTTTATCGGCGAACAACCACAGCCAATGCCAAGCGACACTAACGGCGACCATGAAGCGATGCTCCGCGCGAGCTCGTTGCCGCTCGTCTTGAGGACCTCGAGTCCGAGTGACCAAACACTTGGTCTTGCCCTTGCATGCGGCGTTTGACCTGATACTCACTGGTCCCATGCGAGGCTAAACCACAACAACCGCTCCTACTACTGATGCAGTGTCGACCCTCTGCGCTGCGTCGGCCGGGAATCGGCGCCGGTAGCAGACGGCACGGCACCGCGAGGCCTTCTGACGTGCCCTCTGCGGTTATTGTGCTCGCACCGCACCGGTCAGGCGCCTCGACGTTCTCCTCGTCTTCCTCAGGGTCGTCGAGAGCGCAAGTCGGCTCGGCGCCGCCGTGGCTGAAGTGTGGAGTTGGAAGACTCGTACCAGCCAGTGAAGACGCGCTGTCGCGGAGGAGGGAGGGGGGGGGGGCGAGGCGCGAGGCGCGAGGCGTTCAGGTATTTGAGGTGCGTGAGGATCAGCCTTGGAGAGTCATCGAGTCATTATAGACACGATATAAACGGCTATTAGAATTGATGGAGATGGGGAAGATGCTATCTTCGAGCAGCAGGAAGGGCATGGGCGTTAGGAGAGCGGGAGTGGAAGGTGACGTTGTTGCTGCCGTACCCACAGGGCAGCGTCGTAGGAGGCCTCGCAGGCGCACGCAGAGTTGGGGCTCCACTTTGTCCTCGTGTTGTCCCAGTTCTCGATGAAGAACACCTAGGAAAGGTGGACGTTCATGCCAGTAGCGATGACTTCGTGTTGCTGATCGTGACCGCCCACAAACACACGTGGACTCGCTTGGCCCGAGAGTCTCGAAGGAGCGCAGAAGTATAGATATCCACTCGGTTCGTCGGGTGGGCAAAACACGACCTGGCTCGCAGAGCATCGTGCGCTGCGAGGAAGATTGAGCACGAGGCACTCATATTTGCAAATGAAAGATGGACATACATATGGGCGTTGATCCCTGAAGACAGCCATGCAAGGATGACCATCCGCTTCGTATCGTTCGCACGCAGGATGATCGAGTACGGCTGGACCATTTTGCTGATGTGTATTCAAGGATCAACGGACTAGTCATACACGACGCTCTGCAAAGGCAGAAGGGTGTGCATCTTGAGCGTATCTGGTCGAACTTGAGTTGGTATTTCCTTGGAGCCGGGAGAGGAGGAAAGCCGAGATGTGGTCTTAAGCGTGACAAAGCGACGCAGACACGAAAAGTCTTCTTGGTTTGCGTCTTCGCACGCTATCTTCTGGCATTTGTCTGTCCTATTATCTCAGTGAGAAGTGGAAGTTGCATTGAGAGCATAACGAACGCACGTGCTTCCGAGTCGCTCCGCAAAAATGTATCAGAGATCAGTTACCCATGCGCTTCTTCTTGTCATGGTCCTTCAGCGCGAGAAGACTGCACTCAGCATTGGGCGAGATATTGTCGTCCTCGAGCTTCTTCTTGTACGCCGTCTGATGCCGCTCGTGGGCCTTTCGGGATGACTCGAAGCTTGAGACTCGGCGGAGACCGTCCTCCCGCAATGTGTTCTCGTGGATGATATAAGCACCCTTCTTGCTACGTCTGCATTGAGAGTATTCAGCCGCATCGCCGACAGCCATCATCGTTCGGAAGGACTCCAGCTTGGCGACGGCGCATGACATGTGGTAAACGGACGGGCCATCGTGACGTTCGGCGTCGCACCGCGAAGTATTTCTATGAACTGTCAGCTAGCGGCTTGAGAAAAAGTGACTATATGTGCGCACCTGGGCCTCAGTTTCATGCTGTGGTTCCTACGAGCGACCTCTCCCCTCATGTGTTGCTGCCCCGGCTTGAGGAGCACGAATCTGGCAGCCCAGTGGACTCAGCGTGATGTTGAGACTTTGACTTCGAGAGTGTGGGGTAGTGTCACTCGCAGCATTGTGCCAGCGGTGGCACGCAAGGAGCAAAACAGGTCAGATAAAGGGCAGAACGTGATTTAGAGCCAATTGCTCAAGAAGAGGCTGCATAGAGACGTCTGTTATGGGGCGGGGACCGACTCATGGCGAGCATGAAGGAGTAGAGAAGAGCGAGGTCGAGGTCGATCTGCTGGATCTGCTGGCACTAAAAGCGTCGGTGAGTCCCGAACGCCACAAGGCCTCGGTGTTTTATTCGAGTTCCGCCGCTTCCGCTTTGTCTGAGACTCATCGAACCCGCGCGCCACGAAGACACTCGCGATATCACGGAGCACGCGGCCGCCACACTTGTCAGGTGAGTTGGCTGGAGGTGACACACCGAGGCTCCAGGACCCCTCAGTCCCCGGCCCCTGGTCAGTACGCAGCCGTTTCGACCTCTTGATCATCATACACAGTACGGCATTCATTTGACTGTATATCTCCATTGTGTGCATGAGCCTAGCAAATGGTCGCGTTTTACGACGCTGGTACGATATAAAGCGTCTCCCAGCCATCCACGAGTTGACAAGAGCGTGCGCTGCGCCTACCTCGTATCTGTCGGCGTGCCGTGCTTCGTCTCAGGCATCACAGTGGGCTGCGCTGCCGCTGGGGACGGTCGGACGGCTCGGAGCAGCACAAGCACAGGTGCAGGGCATGCGCCAGGCCAAAGGACGTCTTCCCGAACGTGTGAACACGAGACCAAGGTCCCGACCACTCCTCTTGACTTCTTGTCTCCGCGATTCGAGCACTGGCCACTGGACGATGTAAGTCTACATATATCGCCCCTGTAATGTAGAGCAACACATATCCTGTTGTACCAAGCGCTTGAGATGTCGTGAAGCGGTGGTTCGGTCAGCATAAAGAGCATCAGAGATTAGAATACGGGCTTGCCCTGGACGAGGGCTCACCTGAGTGCGTACCATAAGAGTGCAACGAAGACGAAGAATGAGTTCTCGAGTGATTAAGGAAATGCACAGAGGGCAATGCCTGTGGCTGTTGTCTTGAACGACCTCGGGATAGCATAGGCGGCGAGCTGATTCTGCTCACGGACTCTGTGTAGATTGCTTAAAGGTCAGGCACTGCTGAACAGGCGGCAGAGCAAGTATTTATGCTTCTACATAGAATCACACTGTTAGTCACAACGGCGATACACCCCATTTCTCGCTGCGCAGCTCTGGCCGGCATTCATCTGAAGGCTGAGGCGCAATAATAGCGAGTAGTAGATTGGAATGTACCTCCACTCGGCATCTCCATGACACGTATAGGCACTCGCAGAGACCGGACCTCGTCTGTGCGGCTCCCTTCGCTAACGGCTCGCGCCACGCCATCCGCACCGCGCAAAATCACGGCGGCGAACATTATGAACGAAGCACGGTCCAACATCTCAGATAAGCCCGTCTGCGCACATTCGACGCCAGGTTCGACGATGCTCAGTGCTCATTTGGCAGAGCAGTGCAACAAGATAAGGCAATGAAAACTTGGCATTGCAAAAATTCGCGAGTTACCGACAGGGTAAAGGAGCAACAAAGGTTTTGTACCGCCGACAAGTTGGCCGTGAACGAGACTTTGGCAACAAGGACGGACCTAACACCGCTGCAACAGGCCCTCGTCGCTCGACGGCGCCCTGACTTTATCGAATGCTCGACTCAATGCCCAACTGCCGGAATCGTCGTTATTGCCCTGGTTCGGAAGCGGGCGCGGTGCCTTGCGGGCTCGTTTGACTTGGCGGACTGGGCGTTGGTCTCGACGAAGGTAATAAATACGAAGGTGATAGATACATGCGCTGGCCTGACACGACCTGACCTTAACCTGGCTAATGCAACCTTCGAGACCGGGCGGGAGCAAGACGAGGATCTGGTCGTCGGCATGATCGCGCGGCAGATGCGCAAGGAGCTCTTCTTCGTTCTGTTTTTGCGACGGATGTCCCTGCGCCTGGACCTGTCCTGGTGCCTGTGTCAGACGCGCATTGGTCTCGCAAGTCAAGCATACGCACTAGCTTCTGGCACGCTTCTGCGCAATACACCGATCCCAGCTGCAAATGACGCTTGCGATGCACCGCTCCGTGATGCTGCGCGACGACGCGGCGATGCATTTACGTCGCATACGGTAATACACGAGATGTTCTCGCTCCCGAGCTTCGGTTTGTTGTTCGCGTCATACGCCTTCCTGTGCCTGTTGTAACCCATTCTGGATGGGGCAAAGTGAGATGCGAGACTCGGTGCGGCCAGTCTTCCTGAGGCGCAGTCGAATGGGAGGTGAAAGCGGAGGTGTCCCTGTCGCGCACTTGCGCTACGTCTTCAGCTGCTCTACCGACGGCCAGCGCGGCCTCGAAAAGTCCATCTGTACGGCCTTGCTCGTCGTCCTGGCCGAGGAGCACAGGGGATTGCGCGCGCGCGAAGGGTCTTGAGATTCGGTGTAGAAGGGCATGCTCGGAAGTTGCATGAAAGTCCAGAATACACACGGGTGTGGGTGGTCTTCGTGAGTTGCTCGCATCGCTGCGTCCTCGAGCACCAGGGTGCGGAACGTCGTGACACGCAGCAAGGCCTCACATCTGGATATCCTGCGACGGCTCTCAGACAATAGTTGGCAAAGAGTGAGTATGCGTGCGCACCCGTGTCCCAGTCTCATGGTGTACTTCCAGCCAACAACCTTTCCGCCTAGCTCGCGCCCCGAAGTGAATTATGACGAGTTTGTCCGACTGCCGGAACACGGCGATAAGCTCTGAAGATCTGAAGTCAAAGGGTCAACAGAAGGGCTCTTAGAGAGGTGCAAGATACGCACATTATGATCACAGCTGGATAGATGGTGACTTGGAGAGCGCGAGGGTCAGTCGGTAGTCGGGGCGCTCATGGCTCGAGCAAAGGAGAAGGCCTCAAGGGAGGTTTGGACAAGGAGCTGGATGTATCTCAGGGTCATGACATGTCGGTGAAAGCCTGTGTTGTAAGTACTCGCACTACGGGCGCTCACAGAGAGTCCGGGGGTTAGGGTTTCCGCGCCGTTGGCGCTACTCTATTCTGGCCCTGGCCCTCGTACACTACGTTCATTCTAATTTCTCCGCGAATTTTGCTCAGCCACGCGAGCGACACTTTGAACTGCGACGACCAAGTGGAGCGGCCAAATAGAAACCACGCGTCTTCTTCTGCGAAGATCGCTGCGGGCGAGAAGGACTTAGGACTGCAAGGATCTCGACGCCGTCAGTCAAGGCAATTTTAAGGACACCATGAGTTGCTTGTAAGTGCTGCCTAAGGCAATGTCTTAGAGTCGGTACTGACGCAGGCGTGACTCCGCGCAGGATGGGTGATAGCAATACTCTGTCACGCCGCCGCCGCCTGTCTCTGCTGGTGAGACTCAGCTCGAAGCCACATTCCCCTTTGGCCTCGCAGGGCGCATCGCCTGTATGTGCAGCGTTACCGATCCTGTCTACCGCACACCGCAGAAGGTTCAACACGGTGGACTACTCGCTTCCGACAGACATAGTCGTTGCAACGTCTTCCCAGCAGTGGGAGCCTTCGAAGATGACTGTGCCAGAACCCGAGCTCGAAAACCTCCCCGACGCTCTCTCCTTTTTCTTCTCCCCGGCACTCAGACAACTGCCAGCTCATGCACCGTTCACCAATCTCCGCATGGCAACAAGCCGCTTTTCGCACCCTTGACATCTGTTTCTGATACAATGCGAGGCCGAAGCAGGAGGACCATCATGGTCAGACGGTAGGGATGCGGCCATTGCCATCTATGCGCCCCAGTTTGCGAGGGTGACGAACGAAGAGTCTCGATGGTGAGTGATCAGTTGGCATCCAACGCTCAATGCATTCCTAACACGCCTGAGATAGAGCTCCTCTGCAGTCTGTCTGGCCAACGCTCGTCGTTGTCGAAGAAGATCAGGTTGTCAACCTTCACGTGGATGTCCTCGTCTGACAAGCTACGGACTCACGCGAGGTCCGGCGGGAAATTTCTCGAGCTATCAGCATGGCTCTAGGGCCATGGGACGGCGACGCAAGATAGCAGGTCGAGGTCTCGAGGAACGGAACCCAGAGCGCGCGACGAATGTCGTGGGTGTGCTGTCGGGAAGAGCTGGTTCAAGTTTTTTTTGGACTGATCGCTCTGCTCTGGTGCGTCTCATCTTCGCCTGTGCGCTTTCATGTACTCACTGACGGGCTGCAGGATTGCGGACACCAGCTGGATCACAAGCGCGTCTCGGTTGCCGGCAACGAAGATAAAAACTATGCACGCAAGCCCGCCAGTATGCTGCTGGGCGGACATTTCGATGCACACAACTGGCGCGACAGATACGTCCAACACGCATGATGTTCCTGGTGCAAGGTCAAGCTCGCGCCCATCGCACGCTCCATTAGACCACGGCCCTGCACCTATGCACCTCGCCTCCGACCTGCGTACGGCGCGGCGGCTGTAGAACACGATCACACCAAGAGCACTAATGGCCTATTCCTCAAGATTGAACAAAGTCTCTGAAACATCCGCCCACACTTTGTGAGTGCTATCAGTACATACCTGCGTCGTACAGCCGCTAACGTGCTACTAGGGTTCTCGATATCCGTCGCGACATCCTCCCGTTTGGCCACCACTCCCACATATACTGAACAGTGCTCCGGCTAGGGATGGCTCGCGCACGCTGCCCTCGTGGTTGACCGGCTCCTCGGCTCTTGCGCCGCTGACCGCACCGCATACAACCTCCCCACCGCTCCGGTTTGCGTCGAGCCGTACGCGCTCCCTGGGCGACCTGCCCGCGCTGTACGTCCAGCGGAGCGACTTCATCGAACATCACCTTGGACTCGTACGCCTGGCGCGCCGTCTTTGTGCAACCGGCTGCATTTCGAGTTCCTCGACTTTGCAAGCGCTACCGCAGGACGAAAACATGTATCGGCGTCGGTGCCTGCAGACGATTGGGCAAGCCGCTGGGAGCTCATCGCGATGGGTAGAGGCTTGGGATTTATGCGTGAACACAACTGTTCGTGTAGAGAGCGAACAGGCTAGCCTATGAGCGAGCTTGGGTGTTTGCTAGCAATGGCGTACGTCTGGGACCATTGTACGTTGTGTGCGGAGCTGACATCATTGTTTAGTCGTGTAATAACGCTGTCGTGCTGCGTATGACAAGACAGCAGCTACATCAGTTACATGCGATAGCAGCAGCTCTCTCAACACGGGCCGTGCTTTGTCCCGTGCTTTTTACTATGCTTTACGTCTTACCTTACGATACCAAGGGCTATTATCACAGTAATATCCGACTTTATTTGCTATATTTTCATTTCGTGGTCTGACGGGGAATACTCTGCAGGCTTACTTGCTCAAAATTGGTCTTTGATGTGTTTTCTTCTCTGCATGACCTTTGGATGCCATTCAACCAAGTGACGTAGTGGTAAGGGGCCTCAGCGCCATAGCATTTACCGTTCCGGCATGTGCGATACGCCGCGACTGTCCTTCCACTTTTCCAGCTACATTGGATTTCGAGCATCGGGACGCACAGAACTTCCATATACGTTGTGAGTTTGGCTATTCCGTGTCCTTGATTTTCCGCACTTTAATTTGTGTCCACTTACGATGAAGCAGAAGCCATCCGAGCATGTGTCGTTTCGGCTCGGCATTAGCTCGGGACTTCGGGACTGAACAAAGAACGACCCTATTGACCGTGCAAACTCTAATATTTTTCCAGGCCCACTCTCTGCGAATCCTCCGGCCGACAGGGCTTAGGCGTAAAGTGTCGCTGCATCCTGCGCAGCCGCCTCGGGTCATTGATCTGTGTTCCAACTGAGGCGATTTCTCGTTCAAGCTCACGTACAAAGCGACGCTTGTATTCTTCTCTTGTGCATCATCGATATTTGCATTCACATCACCCATCATCGGCCTTTCGCGGCCTCATGACCTGCGCCTGCCCGAATGCAGGCACATTCGCGCTCAGCACTCAGCGCTCAGCGCCCGTCGTGGTAGCCAATCAGCGTCCGCCGAACACAACTTCTCTCGCCCGTGACATAGTTCTTCGCAGGCTTTGGGCATGGAGGCGGTGACACGACCCGTTGGTTGAACCACTCCGCCAGCAGCTAGCAACCATGCGCCGTCTCAAACAGAAGTTACGGAGCGGCAAGGTCCCCGACGCTGCAATCGGACACCTCAAGCAAGCTCTCGACGTTTTCAAGGATACCGCCGGTAATCTTGGGGTACCGGGATTGCAGACAGGTGTGAGCGTTCTGTCGGCCGTGTTGGCGATGATCCAGGTATGCGCCGTCTACCGTCTGCTCAGCAACGATTCTAACTTTAGAGTTAGAAGTCGCATGCGAACACCGAAAGCATCAATGAACTGTCCACGAAACTCGAGGGATTGACGACAATGGTGAAGGAGTGCACGGAACTTCACGGCGGAAAAATATCTACGCCAATGGAGGACAGAGTCAAGCGATTACTGGAGTAAGTTTGCCGTCGATAGCACAAAGTTAAGTTGCTGACGGTGCACAGGTCCTGGAAGGCGATTGACGATGAGGCTCAGAGTCTCAAGTCCAGGAACAAGATGCGGAGAATAATGGAAAGCGAAGAGGAAGCAAGAAAGGTCACGGGTCTAGTGCAAAGGGCATCGTGGTCGATCCAGAGTTTCATGGTATGCATCGTTTGATATCTCTGGAGGTGCGTCCCTGTTGCTGACATGCGACCTTGGATTATAGGTCGAGGGTATGATCGCGATCGAATTTACTTTGGACGTAAGTGGCAGGTGTGTCTGGGTTGATGATATGGATGTTAACTTTGGATTTGAAGCAACACACGCATTTCTCGAAACAGAGCGCGGAGCGTGTTGAGGGAAAGTTGGATGCCATACGGGATGATATTCAAGTGAGACTCCTTCAGCAGACGCAGAAAACATGATCTGATGCCTAATTGTTTGCAGTACTTGCGATTCAAGTCGGAAGGTGTGTTCGGGCCAGACCGTACAGCGGCGGCATCGTTCTAACCGGCTGACTCTAGGAGGTTCGGTACCACCACATGCGATCCGAGCGCAATTCGACAGCCACCCCGAGCGCAAAGCCTGCCTCGATGGGACGCGTACCGAAATTATGGAGAATATCTTAACTTGGGCAGCCGGTCAACCTATGCCTGGTGTCACCGCAGTTGAACCTGCTATGACCTCTGCTGATGATCAATACAACATCCTCTGGCTCAACGGTCAGCCCGGGTCCGGCAAGACAACACTAGCATTCACCGTCGCACAGCGTTGCCGTGCCAGCCGTACCTTGGGTGCCAACTTCTTCTGTTCCCGATCGGACTCCGATTGCAGCAACGCCTCGCTGGTCTTCACGACGATTGCTTACCAACTTGGATTGTTCTACGAGCCTTACAAGGACCTGGTAGCGGAGATACTCAAGAAGGACCCCCAGTTGGTATACTCTAGTGTCTCTCGCCAATTTGAGGAGCTCATAGTCCAGCCGCTGACACACCTCCGTGGTGGCTTCCCTCCATGTGTCATAGTGATCGACGCACTCGACGAGTGTCGAGACCCCCAGGTCACGTCTGCAGTGCTATCTACTCTGCTGAAACACGCAGAGGATCTCTCCCCTCTCCGATTCTTCGTCACCAGCCGTCCCGAACGGCACATTATTACCAGGTTCGATTCTCCTAATTATCGCAGTGCGTCTGGCCGGCTCCTCTTACACGAAGTCCCGCTAGAGTCTGTCGCTCCGGATATCAAGAAGTACGTCACGACATCCCTATCGGAGGTCAGACTGGAGTTTGGCCTGGCAGAGTCCTGGCCTGACGAGGCCGATATCGATATTGTCAGCCGGTTGGCCAATGGGTCGTTCATATTTGCCGCGACCGCCACGAAATTCATTGGGGACCCGGGCTACGACGATCCAGTTGGACAGCTGAAGACGCTCACATCCGCTGCGGTTGCACACGGCTCCCATCGGTTACTTGACGGATTATACCTAACGGTGCTCGAGACTACGTTTCCTAATATATCGGCAGGCCTGCTAGGACGACTGAAGACTGTCCTTGGATCGATCGCCGTCCTCAAGGATCCCCTTCCCCCATCCGGCCTGTCGCACCTACTTGGGCTCCCTACTGACGCTGTGCGCGGCTCTCTCATGCGTCTCCACTCCGTGCTAGTCATACCGGCCGCTCAAGAGTCTGCGGCGAACATCCGCATCATCCATCCGACATTCCCCGAGTTCCTGCTTGACCCGAGCCGCTGCACGAGCCGTTCATTTGTTGTCAACTCGCGACGGCAGCACACGCTCTTGCTACACAGATGCCTTGATGCGCTGAAGGAGCTGAAGCGAGACATCTGCGGCATCCGAGACCCATCGCTGCTCAATGCCGAGGTTCCCGGCCTACTGGGCCGCATAGAGAGTGCGATCCTGGCACACCTGCGATATGCATCTCGGCACTGGTGCACTCATCTACTCAACGGCGAGCTGTCGGACGAGATCCTAGACGCACTTGTTGAGTTTGTTCAAAGTCAGCTGTTGCATTGGATTGAAGTGTGCAGCCTTCTCGGGATATTAAGGGATGTCGCCTCGGGCATCAATGAGGCCCAGCGGAAGCTGAGGGTGAGTGCGCCTTGCTCTTGGGCATAGCTCATACATCTAATATCCTTTGCAGGGTGTTGACGATGAACGAGCGAGGGACATTGTCGTTCTGTTGAATGACTGCGAACGACTGGTTGTCGGCTACTTCCCTGCCATCAGCAGCTCGGCACTACAACTATACTACTCGATTCTATCATTCACCCCGACGAAGACCGTGCTTGCACGGACGTATGCACACGAGTGTTTTTCCGAGAGCTCTGTCAGAGTTTTTGGCAGTGTCCCAGGCATGTGGGGTGCCTGCTTGGGCACGGTCGGTGCAGATGGGGACGCTTATGTCAGTGCTGTTGGCTTCTCACCCGATGGCAGGACGATTGCCTCATCAGGACGCGACTGCAAGATACGGATTTGGGACGGGCTGACGAGCGCCCTGCTATCGGTCCTCTCCGGTCATTCTGACTGGGTTCGCTCTGTCAAGTATTCTCTGGACAGTGTTCGCATAGTTTCTGCTTCCAATGACAAAACAGTCAAGATTTGGGACGCCGCGTCTGGCGTGCTTGTCCGCACCCTGGAAGAGCACACAGACTATGTCCTCTGCGCAGTCTTCACACCTGACGGCAGCCATATCGTGTCTGGCTCCAATGATCATTCTCTCAAGATCTGGGACTCCGGGACAGGCGCCTGCTTGGAAACCCTGGCCGCGCACGATGACAGGGTCACATCCATTGCGGTGTCTCGGGACGGCCGCTGGATGGCGTCGGGCACGGAGAAACAAGTCTCTCTGTGGAGCCTGGAGGCACCGTCATACACCCATCGTGTCGTGGGAACTCCCAAAGGCGAACGCTTCCCTGATCATGCTGTTGCCTTCACGCCAAATAACTCCCAGGTCTTGATTGCATCGTACACCATTGGCTCCAAGTCTGGGAAGCTGTCAGTCTGGGATGTCGAGACCGCGAAGCACCTCCGCGACCTTTGGCCATCAGGCCTGTCATTCGGGCCGATCTGCAGTCCCAGCTTTTCTTCAACAGGAGACATGCTTGCTTGTGGAGCGGATAACACTGTCCTTGTCTGGGACTTTGCTCATGGCGGGGTTCTACAGGCGTTCTCTGGTCACAGCAATTGGGTCATGAGTGTCGCCTATAACCAAGACGGGACTCGCATCGCGTCTGGCTCGAGGGATGGCACTGTCCGGCTGTGGGACGTGACACAGCCCGCGACGCTCAAGCCACAGCCCGACTACGCCAGCATCCCAGCCAATCTTTCCAGCGAGAAATCAACGGGTTACTCCTCAGTCATTTTCTCCCACAACGCGCTGGGGCGTGCGCTGTTAGTTTCCAACGACAGGTCCAGTACCAGTATCGAGGTGGTGAAGACTGATTCGTGGGACCGCGCATGCAAGCCTCTGACCGTGCCCTCGGAACACCGGCACTACGTAGCGTTTTCACCAGACGGTGCAACGATCCTTACTGCATCGGAGGGATATCATGGCGTGGTGGCTCTCTGGGACGCTGCTTCCGGGTCGCCGCGTCTCCAGCTTCAAGCTCACGGCTGGCTGGAGTTTGCGCACTGGTCCCCTACTTTCGAGGACATCTTCATGTGGAGTGGCGTCTTGGGCTACACGCCCCACTGCTTCGGCGGCCAGTCGTCGTCGCTAATGTTCTCGCAAGATAGCCGCCACCTGTTCATGCCGCATTCCTACACCGCTTTTCTCTGGGACATTGCGACAGGCAAACTCATTCGAGACTTTTCCGGACATATGTTTAGTGTTCGCTCCGTCGCCTTCTCGCTGGACGGCAGACGTATTGCAACAGGCTCCTGGAATGGGATTGTCGTCATTTCGGATGTTGCGATCGGAGCATCTCTGGAGACACGTAGGAGCCATGGGGGCTCGGTTCACTCCATCGCCTTCTCTCCCAATGGAGATCGTGTTGTGTCCGCAGGCCTTGACAATGTTATTCTGGTGTGGAATGCAGAGGGAGGGGGGCTGCTCCGGGAGCTGGAGGGGCATCCCCACATGTTATGCTCGGTCGCCTTTGCTCCCGGCGGGGACGTCATCATCTCCTCCTCGGTTGACAGAACCATGCAACTCTGGGACGCCGAATCCGGCGCTTGTCTCCTTGTTCTGCGCCCAAATACCTGGTACCGCACCCTACATCTGTCCCCCGACGGCTCCGGAGTCCTAGTCGACAACGATAAACGACTTGTTCAGCTGTGGGCCCCCCTCGATGCAGCCGCGCAGGTGACCACCCCGCTCCCGTGGCTTCCGCGTCGCACCTGGCCTATATATTACATCGAAGACGACTGGATCTTCTCTTTGACGCCGTCTCGGCGGACCCGGTTGTGTTGGATTCCACTAGACTGGCAACGCGAGGGCTTCGCGGGATATTGTGGACACGATGTGGTGTTCAAGAGCGGGTATAAGCTGAATTTCTCAGGATTGAATAGGTACCTAGATAGCTTGCACAGTACTCGCACGTAATAGTGTATTTAGGATGCTGTAGACCTTCGTGCATATTTGGAGCATAGTTTCAGTAGTACAAGGGATATGTTGTCTCCAAAGCAAATGTATTATAGATGTACGCCATCATACAAATGACTCTACATGAATACCGTGGCGTCGGTCCACCTCATCCATGGTGAAAATCGCGGTGCAAACATCAGTCGCGAAATGATGGACGCTCGCCGAGTCTGAATCGTCAGACAGCAAGGTCAACCAGCGAACGACTATAGCTAAGGCCAAAGCGATACCACCACAGCCGTGAAGCGATGCCCCGCGCGAGCTTGATGCCGTTCGCCTCGAGGTTCTCGAGTGAGAGCGACCGACGCTTAGTCTCTCCCTCGCCGATGGCGTTCAATTTCGTCGTCACCGGTGTGGTGCGAGGCACGACCGCGGGAAGCGAGAACTGGTCGCGCTGCCATGCGATGTCGTCCCCGACCTGCGCCGGCCGCAGCAGGAATCGGCGTTCGCAGCAGACTGCACGGCACCGCGAAGCCCTCTGGCGCGCTTGTTGTGCTCACTGTGCTCATTATGCTCGCATCGCGCTGGGCAGGCCCTCGGCGTTCTTCTCGCCTTCACCGGGGCCGTCGAGTGTGCAAGGCGGCACTGTGGCGCTGTGACTGGGATGCGGGGTTGGAGCACTTGTGCCAGCCGGCGGAGATGTCTGATCGCGGGGGAGGAAAGAAGGGCAGAAGGTGTTCGGGTGGAGGTAAGTGAGGATCAGCCTTGGAGTGCTATCATCCCGCGACCGGCTTGATATAAGGGATGGTTAAGAAGGGCGAAGACGTCCAGATGCTAGCTTCAAGCGGTAGGGAAGGCATGGACTTTGAGCCGAGCAGTGAGAGCTGACGTCGTCGCTGTCACGCCTACTGGCTCGGACACAGGTACTCGTCGCAGAGAAGACAGTCCCGTAACAGGCATCACAGGCCTGCGTGGACTTGCGACCCTGCTTGTATGACATAGTGGTTGAGGGTCCGGTCCTAAGGACCGGTCGGGACCGGGACTTGGACTGAGACTGGACTGATCAGGACTGGGTATGGTCCAGTTCTACGTCAGTCCAGTCTTGGTCACAGTCCTTGGTCCTAGATGGCGCTGGGTGCTTTTAGGACTGGTCATGACCAGTCAGGACCAGTCACAGACCAATATAAAGTAACAAAAATGCAGCACCCAGAAAGCAGCTTGGCTACTGGTACATGTATATCTTAGTAATTTCTGAACTGCAACCATGTCCTTGTAGGCTTGTCCAAGTACACAGCCAGCTTAAGCACAGATTAATACATTTTTTAAAACTCTTTTTATGATTTATTCAAGTTTGGATGCGGTTACTGCACATAACCAGCTAAAGCCATGACCATGGGAAGATGGAGCCTGAGCGTAGAGATGACAAGGCTCTCAAGGATATGGAGGTTTTATACAGAAATGCTGAGAATGATGAAAGTGGTGCATGATACCCTTCTTCTCTATTTAGAATCCAGCCGTGTAAGCAGAGCATTGTTTTCTTTGCTGAATATAGTAATGTGCAACCTTGGCTCAAAGCTTGCAAGCCCAGCCCAAAAAAAGCCTGACCTGAGCCTGGCCTGGCAGTGGGCTCAAGGCCAGGCTTGAGTCAGTGGGTGGTCTCTGCTAGTGTGAATTTATCCTAAGCTTGGCAACTTGGGCCGGGCTCAGGCTCAGGCTCAGGCTCAGGCTTGGGGTCAGGACTCAGCCCAACATTGCCATGGGCCCAATCCTGGGCTTTAAGCTCAAGCCGTGCCTGCATATCACTAGCTGAATATTTGTTTTGATTTTTAAGTGTACAGTGTTCACCGATGCCTTGTGCGCACAT
>NW_006767629.1:4314213-4319119 GCF_000300595.1 Phanerochaete carnosa HHB-10118-sp
GTACAGGTTCATCTATCAATGCGCAGTTTGTCCACAATAGCAACATCACCACTATGAAGCTACCATCCCCTATCCCTGTGTATAATGCAGATGGAACACATAACGCTGGCAGTGCCATCACGGACTTTGTTGAATTAAGGGTAGAAATTCAGGATCATGTAGAACGGCTTTCTTTTGCCGTCACCAATCTTGGAAAAACTCCCATCTTCCTCGGTTATGAATGGCTCCAAATCCATAACCCCTCTATCAATTGGCAGGAGCAAAATATTCAGTTTGATCGGTGTCCGCTTACCTGCAAATATGCTGCCAGATTGGTCGATCTTGAAGAAGATCACGAAGTACCCAGCGATCTGGAGGCTCGCCTTGAAGAGGGAGATAGAATTTTCAATTTAGACTACAAAACCTACTTCACTACGGGAGCAGCGCGCATCCGCACTACGGCCACAGATCTAGCAATAAAAGAAAGTCTGGAACACGAGGCTAAAACCTTTGAGAATACAGTTCCAAGCCACTATCACGACTATTCTGACGTGTTTAGTAAAGAAGATTTTGACTCTCTGCCACAAAGGAGACCGTGGGATCATGCCATCAAACTGACACCGGGTTCACAACCGATTAGCTATAAAGTTTATTTGATATTGGTCAATGAACAGAAAAAACTTGATGAATTTATAGAAGAGAACCTCAGAACTGGAAGGATCAGACCCTCTAAGCTCCCTTGGGCTTCTCCCTTCTTCTTTGTCAAAAATGAGGACGAATGTCTCCAACCAGTACAAGATTATCAAAAGCTAAATGAGCTGACAATCAAAAACCACTACCTGCTTCCTTTGATACAAGAACTAGTCGATAAGCTGAAGCAAACGCAGTACTTTACAAAGTTGGATGTCTAATGGGGATACAATAATATTCGCATCAAAGAAGGAGATGAAGAGAAAGCCATGTTCCTCACTAATCAAGGGTTGTTCAAACCGCTAGTCATGTCCTTCAGCCTTACCAATTCCCTGGCTATGTTCCAAACAATAATGAGTGACATATTCCGAGATCTCATTAGTCAAGGACATGTGGTAGTCTATCTGGACGACATCACAATCTTCATCCAGGACCTGAAAGAACACCGCCGGATCACGCGGCAAGTTCTACAAATCTTGAGAGAACACAAACTCTATCTGAAACCGGAAAAGTGCGAGTTCGAAAAGACAGAGGTGGAATACCTCGGCATGATAGTAGGAAGAGATGTCGTTTGCATGGATCCCATCAAAATAGAAGGAGTTGTCAATTGGCCTTGGCCCAAGTGCAAACGAGACATTCAAGCATTCCTCGGCTTCACCAACTTCTATCAAAGGTTCATCAAGAATTATGGCAAGATAGCTAAGCCACTCAGTTCATTAGCAGGCAACGCCACCTTCGAATGGACTATTGAACAAAAAGTCGTGTTCACAGGCCTGAAAGATGCCCTCTGTTCAGCACCAGTATTGACTATACCTAATGACGACAATCCCTATCAAGTAAAATGTGATGCCTCGGACTTTGCCATCGGATTAGAGTTAGCCCAGAAGCAAGACGGTAAATGAAGACCTGTTGCCTATCTATCAAAAGCCATGACAGCTACCAAAAGAAATTATGAGATTTACAACAAGGAACTTCTCGCAATAATGACTAGTCTTGACAAGTGGCGCCACTACCTCATGGGCGCCCAGCATCTGTTTGAAATATGGACAGATCACAAGAACCTAGAATACTTCCGGAAGCCACAGAAGCTTAATCAGCGTCAGGCCCGATGGGTAACTGAATAGGCCGAGTACCACTACTCACTACATTACAAAACCTGGAAAATCTAATGGCAAAGCCAACGGGCTGTCTCGGCAAAAGAGACACAATGCAGGAAAAGAGGACAATCCAGACATTGTACTATTAAAACCAGAACATTTTTGCGCCCTGATTCATAATACAGTATTTATTTTAGAAGGAGTCGATCAGGACTGGGTTGCAAAAATTGCAATATACAAAAAAACCAAGATTCACTAGTTACTGTAGCTCTACAGAACAAGGACAAGGACTAGAATGAAGATAGTACTGGACTCGTGATGTGGAAGAATGGTATCTACGTACCGGTAAATAGGAAACTCTGAGAGCAGATCATCGCTCATAACCATGATACTCTGTCGACCAGACATCCTGGCCAATACAAAACACACAAAATGGTCACACGTGACTACTGGTGGCCTAGAATTTGAGAAGACATCTGGAAATACATAGCCAGATGCAAGAAATGTCAGAAGACCAAGGTTCACATGATACGACTGACAGGACTTCTGTTCCCTAATGAGATCCCTATGCGACCCTGGGAGGTAATCTCAGTAGACAAGATAGGCGTATTACCAGAATCCTTTGAATATAATGCTATTCTAGTGATCGTCTGCATGTACTCCAAGCAGATAATTACGATATCAAGTACCATTGAACTTAACGCCAAAAGATGGGTGAAAGCGCTTCGTGATCATATGGTTGCACACCATGGATTACCCCGAAAGATCATCAGTGACAGAGGCGCTGAATTCAAGAACCAGTTCATTTCCAAGTTATACCAATCGCTCAGGATTGAAGCCAATCCCTTGACTGCGTATCACTCCCAGACAGATGGACAAACAGAATGTGTCAACCACAAGATAGAACAATATCTCTGACTATTCATCAACTATAGACAATCAGATTGGGCTGAATGGCTGCTGCTCGCAGCCTTCTCATACAATAACAAGGTCCACTCCTTCACTGGATACACTCCCTTCTTTGTTAATAAAATGTATCACCCTCGTGAAGGAACTCAGCCAGTACAAGAAGGGCTGAACAAAAGTGTCCAACAATTTGTTGATCAAATGAATCAGATACGCAAAGACACCAGTGCGTCTATCGAACTTGCACAAGGATCTATGAAGTGTTTCTATGATAGAAAGAGAAGGAGCAGACCGGAATACAAGGCCAAAGACAAAGTTTGGCTAGAAGGGGTTAACATTCAAACCAATAGGCCCATGAAGAAGCTCGACGATAAGTGTTACAGACCATTCAAAGTCAAACACAAAACTGGTGCTTCTGCCCATGAATTAGAACTTCCGCATTAATGGAAACAGCACCCTGTTTTCAATGAAAGCCTACTTAGTCCCTTTAAGAAACCCACGTATCCCTCACAAAAACATGGACCTGAGATTTCAAACCTTGTAAATGGAGAGGAAGAATGGGAAGTAGAAGAAATTCTGGATTCTTGCCGTGATCGGAATGGAAATCTTGAGTATCAAGTTCTTTGGAAGCATAGCCCCCATGGTGATCACCACTCTTGGGAATCACGGGCAAACCTGACCAACTGTCAAGAACTTCTCCAAGATTTCCATACGAGACGTCTGGATAAACCCACGCCAATGACAATTCGTATTCCCCCTCTCCTCACATGACCTATTCGCATGCTCACACGTGACACCACTCTTTTGGTACAACGAATGGAGGGAATTCTCCTGAAACACAAATCAGAAGAAGCCGCTGGCCTCGACCTTTACTCAGCCGGAAGCGTTAAGATACCAGCACAAAGTTGCAAGATTGTTGGCACCGGCATCGCAATGCGTGCACCTCATGGGACTTACACATGAATTGCACCACGAAGTGGATTAGCAGTTAAAGGAATCAACATCGGTGCTGGAGTCATAGATCGCGACTACACCGGAGAAGTACGCGTGGTAATGATAAACACCACCAATCAACCATTTCAGGTACACCCCAGTGATCGGATCACTCAAGTAGTTCTAGAACACATTGCTTCATGTGATATCGAGGAGGTGTCAAACTTAGTGGAAACTAAACGCAGAACGGGAGGCTTTGGGTCTACTGGTAAATAATCATGAGAACGCGATTCTTAAGGGGGGGTAATGTCATGAATATTCCAGACGGTTCTCCCGGATTCCATAGCATTCTTTCATTTTCTATACACCTCCATATATTTGTAGTATACTCTAGGTATTGAGTCTGACATGTATATAAGGAGCTTGTTCTGCTCAATAACAAGCCAAACTCAAGCTGGTCTTTCCTCACCCACTTTCCTCTTGTCTGTCTCCTCAGCTTCATTGTAGCCCAGTCCAGTTGGATTGTAGGTTGCTGATAGTTACCCCGTATATGTCAGCATGCCATGCCTTTTCTCAGACATTACGGTGGGCTGTGCTGTTGCTGGGGACGGTTGGAGCGGCATAGACACAGGCTCAGGACATGTGCCAGGCCAAAGTACGCCAAAGTACGCCTTCTCAGGTGCGGACACAATCCCAAGGTCCCGCTCTTGACTCCTTTTCCCTGTGGCAATTTGAGCACCGGCCACCGGACAATGCAAGTCTACATATATCGCATCTGTAATGTACTAGAGCAATACACATCCTGTTGTACCAAGCGATTGAGATGTCGTGAAGTGGTGGTTCAGTCCGCATAAGGAGCCTTGTCTGAAATTAACGTATGGGCTAGGCCTGAACAAGGGCTCACCTGAGTGTGTACCCTAAGAGCGCAATGACAACGACGAACAAGTTCTTGAGTAATTAACCAAACATACGGAGGGCAATGTCTGTGGCTGTTACCTTGAACGACCTCGGAATGGCGTACGCGGTGAACTGATTCTGCTCATGGACTCTATGTAGATTGCTCAAAGGTCAGACACTGCTGAATAGGCGGCAGAGCAAGTACAGTTATCCACCGCTCTTTGAAACACCACCACTCCTTGAAACAGCGCACAGTTCAAAGCTTTCAGGGTGACTTAAATTAGCAGAAAAATCATGGTGAACGTAATCTTTCTGGAACTCTTGCAGAGTGATGCTAGAACACGAGGGAACATGTATTTCATGCCATAGAGCTGGAAAAGTATGTTTCCCATGTGATGGCACAT
>NW_006767629.1:4319382-4325302 GCF_000300595.1 Phanerochaete carnosa HHB-10118-sp
AACATACGGAGGGCAATGTCTGTGGCTGTTACCTTGAACGACCTCAGGATGGCGTACGCGGTGAACTGATTCTGCTCATGGACTCTATGTAGATTGCTCAAAGGTCAGACACTGCTGAATAGGCGGCAGAGCAAGTACAGTTATCCACCGCTCTTTGAAACACCACCACTCCTTGAAACATTGCGCAGTTCAAAGCTTTCAGGGTGACTTAAATTAGCAGAAAAATCATGGTGAACGTAATCTTTCTGGAACTCTTGCAGAGTGATGCTAGAACACGAGGGAACATGTATTTCATGCCATAGAGCTGGAAAAGTATGTTTTCCCATGTTGATGGCACATTGATGGCCTTCTCAAAATTAAAGCCGTGAGTTAAACCTTTCGGCAGCTCCACTGACGCTTGTAAGTGCATCTCTGAATACACTATACCTGTTAGCAAGGATAGAGACGTCGTATGTTGTCCAACCAAACTGCCGGCCCTTGGTGCGTGGGACGGGATCGGGTGCTTCGTCAGGTAAAGTTGCCTAAAGTGGTTACTCTTTTTTTTTTTCCTTTCAAAGGGTTTATAGTGCTACCAGCCCAATAGGCATTTGGTAATGTACACATAAATTACTACCAAAATGCATGGAATAAGGGCCATAGAGTCCATCAAGGCGATGGCCATTAGAGTCCGAAGCAGTGAGTGACAATGGAAAATAGGAGAAGACCTTGGCCAACTTCCCTCCTGGGTTACTTCCAGGCTATATTAGAGCAAGAGGTGCCCTCTCAAGCATGGTGTCCATGTCGGTATGGACAGCACGCAGCCCTCCTCTCTCCCCCCCCCTTCCTCAGTACCTAGGCATTTAGCTGCTCATCTCCCACACACTGCCGGCCCCTCAGGTCTCTGAAGTATCTGTAGTGACAGCCTGTTGTAGGCCCACCACAGGGAACCCCTCGAAAGAGATGTCGGTAGGAGGTGCAGGTAGGTATAACCTGGCAGGATTTGGTGCCATTCCACAAGGTAGGGGAGGGGGTGGAGGGTGGGTTATTGTGCTTCTCCGACAGACACTCACTGAGTGCCCATCAGTTCAGTGTTATCTGATGTGTTTGGCCTCCATCCATCAAGGACGGAGGGCTTTTCTTGGTGAAATCCCTCTTGAAAGGATGGCGAAAGATGCAGAGAGAGCATCCTAGGGGTTATTAGGGGTAGTTGTTCGGTAGAATAAGGCCCTCGAGGGGGATCACCCGAAGGCGCCCAAGGGATGGTGGTGGTACGAGGGAGAGGCGCTGTGTAAAGCGGCTACTCATCAAGCCAGAAAAGGGTGTTTCAACGAGTGGTGGTAGGGGCGATTGCCATCAAAAGTGCGGGATCCCTCCCCTTCACAGATTTCTCCACTGTTGGTCTCCAAAATATTCTAGAGTATGTGAGAGATGTGCGGTATAAGTTATACGAAGTTCTGGCTCAATACACAAAGTGGAACGCCGTCAATGGGCACGGAGAATTTGGCTGTTTCAAGGAGCGGTGGATAACTGTACTTACGTTTCTACATAGAATCACACTGCCAGTCACAGCAGTGATATACCCCATTTATCGCCTACAGCTCTGGCTGGCATTCATCTGAAGGCTGAGGCGTAATAATAGCGAGTACTATAGACTGGAATGTACATCGAGTCAGCACCTCAATGACACGTATAGGCACCAGCAGACTGGACCTTGTCTGTGCAGTTTCCTTCGCTAACGGCTCGCACCACGCCATCCGCACCGCGCAAAACTACAGCGGCGAACATTATCAACGAGAGTACGATCCAACATCCCAGATAAGCCCGTCTGCACACATTTGATGCCAAATTTGATGATAGCTCAGCTGCGTCCGTCAGTGCTCATTTGACAGGCCAGCGCGCAACGTCGCAACAAGCTAGGGTGACGAAAACTTGGCATTGCGAAATCTGCGAGTTACAGACAGGGTAAACGAGAAACAAAGATTTCGTGCCGCCGACAAGTTGGCCGTGAACGTGGCAACAAGAATGGACCTGACACCGCTGCAGCAAGCCCTCATCGCTCGACGCCGCCCTGACTCTATCAAGTGCTCGACTCAATGCCTAACCGCCGGAATCGTCGTTATCGCCCCGGTTCGGAAGCGGGCGCAGTGCCTTGAGGGCCCGTTTGACTTGGCGTGCTGGGTGTTGATCTCGACGACTATGACAAATAAGGACGCGATAGATGCGTGGCCGGCCTGACATAACCTGACCTTGGTCCGGCTGGTGCAGCCCTCGGGACCGGACGCAGGCCAGTGGTCGCCTCCGAGAGGTTCGAGCGGGAGCAGGACAGGGATCTGGCCGTCGGGACGATCACGCAGCGCAAGCGTACGGAGTTCTTCTTCGTTCGATTTTTGCGACGGATGCCCTGCGCCTGGATCCGTCCTGATGCCTGTGTGAGACACGAAGTAGTCTCAAAAGTCGGGCATACGCACCAGCTTCTGGCACGCCTTTATGCAATACACAGAGCCCAACTGCTGATGATTCTTGCGATGCGCCGCTCCATGATGCTGTTCTTCGACCCAGCGATGCATTTATGTCGCATACGGTAACACACGTGATATTCTCGCCCCCGAGCTTCGACTTGATGTTCGTATCATACGCCTTCCTGCGCCTGTCGTAGCCCTTTCTGGGTGGGGCAAAATGAGACGCGAGACTCGCCGCGACCAGTCTTCCTGAGACGCAATCGAGTGGGAGGCAGAAGCGGAGATATGCTTGTCGCGCACTTGCGCTACGTCTTCAGTCACTCTACCGACGGCCAACGCGGCCTCGAAAAGTATGTCTCAACTGCCTTGCTCGCCATCCTGGCCGAGGAGCACAGAGGATTGCACATGCGCGAAGGGTCTTGAGGCTCGGTGTTGAAGAGCATGCTCGGAAGGTGCATGAAAGTCCAGAATACACACGGGCGTGGGTGGTCTTCGTGAGTTGCTCGCGTCGCCGCGTCCTCGAGCACCAGAGTGCGGAACGTCGTTACATGCAGCAAGGCCTCGCATCTGGATATCATGCGCCGCTCTCTCAGACGATACTATTGTTAGCAAAGAGTGAGTATGCGTACGCACCCGTGTCCCAGTCTCATGGTGTACTTCCAGCCAACAACCTTTCCTCCCAGCTCGCGCCCGAAGTGAATTATGACGAATTTGCCTGACTGCTGCAACATGGCGATAAGCTCTAAAGTCAGAGGGTCAAAAGAAGGGCCCCTTGAGAAGTGCGAGATACGCACATTATCATCACAGCCGGATAGACGGCAACTCGGAGAGCGCGACGGTCAGTCGCATCGTCGGGGCGCTCATGACTCGAACAAAAGGGAAGACCTTGAGGGCGGTGTAGACAAGGAGCTAGATGTTTTTCAGGGTCATGACATTTCGGTGAAAGCCTGTGTTCAGCGAATTGCTGTGTGGTGGATGCAGGCGAAGAGGTAATGAGGGCGCTCGGAGAGAGTCTAGGGGTTAGGGTTTCTGCGCCGCTGGCGCTACTCTGTTCTGGGCCCCGCAGTTCGTTCTAATATCCCCGCAGACCTTGCTCAACCACGCGAGCGACACTTTGAACTGATGGGCCGTCATCTCGTGCAATGATCAAGTGGAGCAGCCAAATAGAAACACGCGTCTCCTTCCGCGAAGATCCCTGCGGGCGAGAAGGACTGCAAGGGCCTCGACGCCGTCAGTCAAGGCAATTTTAAGGGGACCACGGGTCGCTTGTAGGTACCGCCTAAGGCAGTGTCTTCATGGAGTCGGTGCTGACGCAGACGTGACCCTGCGCAGGATGGCTGATATCCTCAGCTCGTGTGCATTCTGGGAGCTTGCCCACCGTCGAGACGTCATGCATCATGCAGCAACTCTAGGCCTGTGTCGACGAGGCCATGGCCAACCACAAACTGCGCGTCGTTTCTGAGGCGGACATCTTCAAAAGAGCGAAGGCTGGAACGTTCTATCAAAGAGCGTATGTATGTATGCTCGCTCTGATTCCATGGACGCAACGTTGATCTCGCTAACAGCCCTCCACCTGTATGTCGCCGCGCCGTCGTTGCTCGAGCGCGTCATACTCTCGTCGTCTTCGTCGTCGCGGTCGCATCCGCCTCAGCCGGTGAAACCTAGCTCGAAAACACATTCGCCGCTGGGCTCGCAGAACGCGTCGCCTGTATGCGCAACGTTGCCACTCCTGTATACCGCACACCACAGGGGGCTTAACACGATGAGCCACGCGCTTCCGACGAGCACGGTCGTCACGACGTCTTCCGAGTCGCGGGATTCTTCGAAGACAACCGCCCAGGACCACCGCTTGGCCTGACTAGCCAACTTGGACACGCCATTCAGCTCTGTTGGTGACAGCAACAGCGATCTTCACCATTCTGCACAGCTGACTCCACCTCCTCGTTCTCACTGGGCTCCCAACCGTCCTTGTGCTCAGCTACGCTCATCTAGTCCGGATTGTCCATCACGAGATATGTCTCCCTCTATTCGCCGTGTCCGTTGACGTCCTCTATTATTGCAAGTCATCAGCTGGCGATGCTTGAGATCCATTGGGCGAACATGAGGATATGAAACGATATTTGTCACTAGAGTGTCGCGTCAATATGAGAACGCGCCTCTATGCGTAAGCGGCCTTAGGGATTAGACTAGTTCTACTGTTATAGTCAATAGTCATTAGCAATTATTACTTACTCCCTTACAATCTGCGCGTTACGCAAATAGTTACTCAGGTAAGCTTTAAGGTGTAAGGAATAATATGACAGCAGCATGGTATGCTATTGCTGCATCCTCTACTGTAGAACGCCACAAGCTACCAACATGCTTATGTACCGAGAGTAATGTAGCATACAGCCCCGATAAAGGTTCGAAATCATTCCCCGTATTTTTCTTTTTCAGACCGAACACGATGCTCCTCGATGTCAATGACTTCAGCACCGGGTTCATCTTCACCATCTTCTTCGTTTTCCTGCGGCAACAACTGGTTAAACACCGCGGCGATGAACCTGCGACGAGGACGGGGAGATGTTGATCAGTAAGAGTGTTTCACATCCGGAAAATCCAAAACATTTACACGGCGTTCTGAGCACGATCGTGATCGAGTCAAAGAAACCCTATAGGCCCTTGTTCGGATGGCTCACGCCGTCAAAAAAGTGCGTGACGATACTTGGCACGATCAGGTTGCCGATGCTAAACGATAGCGTGGCCGCGAGGATGAAGCGATCCCGGCGCGTGATGCGGTGGTACGAGAGCACGCGAATGCCGACACTGCGACCGACGCAAATAGAAACGTCGTGGTGCCGCTTATCGCAGGATTTGGTACTGCAGTGCGTGGTCAGCTGATGTTGGGAGGGGAGGTGGAATGGGACGCACTTGCAAGAAAGACGCCCGAGACCTTGCCCAGGACACCGAGCAGAATGAGGAACATGCAGCAGAAACGCCCCACGGTGCGGTTCGCACAGCGCGTGATCGCAGTGACGCCGTTGTTCTGCGCAAAGATCGACGGCGGCGTGACAGTGCACAGCGCGGAGATGAGCCCGCCGACGCCGTCGCTCAGCACCCCATCCTGGATCCGCGTGTCGAACTCTTCGCCGTTGACGGCTATGCGCGACACTTCGGCCAACGCGGTGATATCGCCGATCGCCTCCATTGCGACCGACACGTACACGGCCAGCATCGGCAGGATCGCCGGCGGGTACATGCGCAGCCTGAACCGGTGCGCCTACAGGAACGTGACCGCCGGCGCGCTCGAGATCGTGCTCCCGTCGATGTAGCTCGCCGCGCCGGCGACGATGCAGCCCACCGCGAGGCTGACGATGATGGAGGCGTTCTTGAGGAACTTAGGGGCAAAGAGCTCGATGAGGATGATCGACACGAATGACAGGAGGCCGAGCCCGATGGGAGCGAGCGCGGCGCAGAGATGTACGGGAAGAGCGTGTAGAAGC
>NW_006767629.1:4325944-4338718 GCF_000300595.1 Phanerochaete carnosa HHB-10118-sp
CCGACGCGGGCCTGCTCATGCAGTCGTTGGAGCCGCCGCGCCAGTCCGAGATACCAGACGAGCCGATGAGCGACACGCCAATTATCATACTGACCGTGCCGGTAACAATTGGCAGTAAGCTCATTTGCAGGATTCGAGGCGGGATGAAGAACATGAATATTTCGAGGAAGGAGCAATATTCGACGTTACTAACACCAGGTCGTAGGCGTCTGGACATGGACCGCGCGTGATGGTGCCATCGGCGTTGGTGATCGAGGGGCAGGCGCAAAGATGATCGGCGGCGCGGTGAGCCCCGCGAGCATCGCCAGCGGACGCTGCAGACCGCACGCGAGCGCAAACACGAGTGGCAGGTCCGAGTCCAGCGCGCAGAACGGCGGCGTCGTCTTCCGCTTCTTCCAGTCGAACGCACACGGCAGCGTCGGAGCGCAGAACGGCGGCGTCGTCTTCCGCTTCTTCCAGTCGAACGCACACGGCAGCGTCGGCGCGCAGAACCACGCGTAGTCGTAATCGCCGAATTAGCTTTCCTTCGTGGTGGGCTTGTGTGCGAGACGGTCGAGCCGCGCTCGCACTCTGCTCGTGCGACCTGCTTCATGCAGCGATGGAGATGGCACCCGACCGGGCTGCTCCTTGGTGATGGAGTGGTGATCAGACACGGCTCCAAGCGAGCGGTCTGCGCTGGGGTCCAAGGCGAGAGGTACGGGTGTTCCCAGGGATAAATAGTCGGTGGTTGAAGGCAGAGGCGGGGCCCATGAAGGGAGTCATGGGGTGCCTTCGACGCATTTATTAGAGCGTTGGTGGACGAGCAGAGTTGCTCTTGTGCGCGGTCCAATGATGTTATCTCTGGTGGTGGCGGCATGATAGCTTGCCTGGAAATATTTTCTGGCTGTCCTCATTGCGGCTGGTCAAAGTCGAAGCTGCACTCTCCTGGGAAACAGTTGCGATAAGGGAGAGTTCAAGAATAACGTTTGGTCCACGTGACAGGAGAGTAGGAGCACGTGAGAGACGCGCCGCGCAGATATCGCGAATGATTGGCCTATTACGAATTCAAATAGTATACATAGAATACAAAATACAAGAAGTTCGTCAGAACCAGGAAAAGATGACGAAGGCGATCAGACCTCACCCTCCTCTTCGACGACGTCCATCTCCTCGTCTGGCTCCGGTCCATCGCGCTCGCCATTCCGCCCACCCATCTCCATCATCTTCGTGACGCCGTAACGATGGGTTCAAAGACGCTCTTGTAGGTCTCGTCGGTGATGCCGTCCTTCAATGGGATATTGACAGCGTATCTTTTGCTCTTGCCGCGGCATCGGTCTTCTTGGGTGCCGGTACCTGGGAAGTACTCGCTGAACTTGTGGAATGAGCAAGTCATGGCGCGGTCGGGGATGTAGAGAGCTTCTTCGACGCCGCCGCTGTGACGACAGTCGATGTCGATGTAGAGTACTCTTGGTGAGATCGAAGAAGTTCAAGAATGCCGAGGACGATGTTGTTGACGTAGCAGAAGCCAGATGCTTCGCGTGTCTTCGCGTGATGCAAACCGCCGGCTTGCTTGATTGCGATATTGACGGCACCGGATGTGAGACGTGTTGCAACCTCCATTTCACGTCACTGACTATGACGGAAACCGACAATCAGAGTACGCACCTACAGAACCCCTAGCAGACAGCGAACATAACTCGAATAAGCCACCCCACGCCGGATTGTCGTCGCACACCAGAACTTTGTACGATACTCTCAGCATATCTGCGCATGATAATATGTGTAAAACACTTACAACGAGTTCCGTGGTATGCGGGATCCTCTGCTGCCTCTGGAGATACTCTAGGAAGTGCACATATTCGTCGGTGTGAAATCGGGTCATTTCTTCGGCGGTGGCTGGTTTTGCTCTCTAATTATGCGACATCAGCTCGGTATCAGCCTAGAAACCGCGCAATGTACCATTCCATGCACCGAAACCAGCTCATGGGTTACCTCATCCTCTGGAGCTTCACAGGCCAGAGACCGTAAGTGTACTCCTCGACATCAGCTGGCCTTCAGAATGAGCATCAGGGGGAGACACGTGCGCGTGAGCATTGGCACTTACAGCGGCAGTATTACGCCACTCGTTGCTTCGACATGAAGGAGACGTAAAGAGCTGTGGAGAGAAGCAAAGGCCGAGCGAACAGCATGAAGCGCGCCGCGGCGGGGTGCAATCCTTCCACTGTCCGCAAAAGGAAGGCATCGAAGTTGGATTTGTTCTGGTGTTCTGCGTACTGGGATGGCTCCTGCGTTGCAGGGTAACAGCACTCAACGCAACACCGAAAACCACGGTGATCAAGCGCTGACTCATCTTTCGCTGCGCAGCTCTGGCAGGCGTCCGTTCGAGGACCGAGACGTAGCGAGACGGGCATCAGCAGAGGCTGAACCTTGTATATGCGGCTACGCTTGGTGGCGACCCGTGTCACACCGTCCACGCTGAAGTCACGGCAACGAACATGATACATGAGAGCGTATTTAGTTTCCCAGGCAAGCTTGCCCCCGCGCATAAGATCTCAAACTCGACAATGGCTCAGCTGTATCCGGCAAAGCCTACTCGAGTAGCCAACGCGGAACGTCGCAAAGAAGGCGTTAAAAACTTGGCATTGTGAGAACTAGAGCCTATAGATAGTGTGTGCGTGAAACACATATCTCGTAAAAGTAAGCTGGCGATGATGTCGACAAGTCAGCTGCGAGCGAGGTAGAGCTGGAAGCAGGGACAAACCTAAGATCATTCCTCGTCGCCCAACGGCGTCCTGGCTCCACCAAATACCCGGCCGTCGACATTCTCGTCTTCACGTTGTCCCAAAGGTGGAGGCAGTGCCTTGCGGGCCCATTTGACTTGGCGTGCTGGGCGTCGGCGCGCTAGCTGGCCTGGTCCCTGGCTGGCTGGTGCTATCACAGTCTGCATATTCGAACCCTCAGTCGGCATATTCCAGAGGCTCGGGCGGCGGGAGTAACGCAGGGACCTAGCTGTCGGTGTAATCGAGCGGCAGAAGCGCGAGAAGTCCTTCTTTGTTTGGGACATAGTTGAGCTGGAAACGGAGAACGCGTCCATCGTGTCGCGTATGGACAGCACGTCTTCAACCGCGTCTTTAACGGCCACCGTTGGTCTGGAGAAGTCCATCTTGGCCGCGGCGCACGAGAACATTGTACATGCGCGTGGAGCGCTTCAGGTTCGGGGTTGTAGGGAGCCATGCGTAGAAAGATGTGCGAGGTCACGGAGAGTACACACGGGCGCAGCTGGACTTCGTCACTTGCTCACGTCGCTGTAGTCTTGATTCTTGGGTGTCAGATTGAGGGATATCGTGACATGCATGGAGGCGCCACATTCGGGTGTCATTCTATTAATTCTCAGATAGCGATCGACCGAGAGTAAGCATGTATGCGCACCTGGGCCTGAGTCTCACGATCTACCGTTAACCAACGACCTCCCTTCCTTGTTCGTGCCCCGAAATACGAACTACGGCCAATCCGTTCGACTGCTACACCATTACAAGGGGCACTGAACAGTCAATAACTCAGTAAAAAGGTTCTAGAAGAGGCATAAGAGTAGATACACTAACTTTGCAGCCGGGATACGACGGCAGTCCTTGGGGCTCAGAAAGGGTCGGTCGAGCAGTCGAAGTGTCCGCGGCTCAAGTCAAGAAGGGGCAGTTGGAGCAGGGGCACAATACGTGTTATAGTCAAGGTGCATCAAGTAAAAGCCGTATTCGGCGAACTGCTGTAGAGCAGAGGTAGACTCGTGATGGTCGTGGACGAAGAGAGCCAGAGGTCGGCGCGCCCGCCGCCCAGGCACGGCCGGCGCTCCGAGCTCGAGCTCTTTCTTCCGCGACTCGTCTGCATTTGCTCTCCTACCAGTGCGTTTCTTACTTGGCTTGGACTGTTGCAACCAGATCCACGAACATTGCAGCGATTGAGTAGAACGGCCAATTAGACACTACGCCTTTTCATATGTGAAGGTCCCTACGGGCGACAAAGGCCAGTGCAAGGACCTCGACGCCGTCAATCAAGACGTTTCTAGCGAGACCACGGGACACCTGTAAGCGCTGCCTCAGGCAATGCGTTGGAGCTGGTGCTGACGTGGACACGGCTCTCTGCGCAGGGTAGCTGATATCGGCGCTCTGCCGATGCCTCTCTCGTGTGTGTTCTGAGAGCTCAGCTGCCACAGAGACGTCATGCAGCGACTCTAGACCGGCATTGGCGAGGTCATGTCAGACGCGAACATCTTCGACAAGGGCGACTGCTTGAATTTTTGGCCAGCGAGTGCATGTGGGCTTATCCCTAGCCGATAAATACGACGCCAACACAGCCAATAGTTTTCCGCCTGTACGATACTGGCACGCCACCGCTGCTTGCACGCGTCGTGCACCCGTCATCTTCGCTGGTTGAACTCAGCTCGAAGCCACATTCGCGCCTGAGCTAACGCATCGCGTCGCCTGTACGCGCAGCACCACCGATCCTATCCAACGCGTACCGCAAGAGGTTTCGACATGGTGGAATTTTCGCTCGTGCCAAGCACAGCCGTCACTACGTCTCCTGAGCAGCGGGGATCTCCGAAGACGACCGCCCAGAACCAGAGCTCTAAGCAACCCTCTCCCCTCCTCGTTATCCAAACTACTGCCAGCTCATCCACCATTCACCAGTTTCCGCGTGGCGCCAAGGTGTTATTCACGCCCTTAGCGTCCGCTATCCAGTGAAAACGAGATTAATCCCGGAATGTCGTTGTTGTCGGACACTAGGGGTGCTACCTTGGCTGTCTATGGGCCCCAATCCGCGGACGCGACAAGTGAAGAGCCTCGACGGTGAGTGTTGGGCCTGCGTTCAACACTCATGCATTGCTGACATGCCTGGAATAGAACCACTCCGCAGGCCGTGCAGTCCGGCCCGCGCTATGCATTCAACCCGGCTAATACTCGCCAACGTCGTAGAAGCCCTACTCTCAAACCTGATGTGCGCGTCGTCTTCGTCAACGCCACGATTCTAGCCTCGTTCGACAGGCTGTGCAATCCGTACGAGATCTGGTAGGAAATTTCTCGGACTATCAGCGCGATTCTATGGTCGTGGGATCCGGAGATTAAACCCAGAGCACACGCCAGATGCCACAGGCGTGCTGCCGTGTAGATTTGGACCAAGTTTTACCGGGACAGACATTTTGCTTCGGTGCGTCTCATCCGTGTTCGTCTGTGCATCTTCATCGGTTTGCTGACTGGCTACTAGACTGCGGACACAAGCCAGGCCATGAGCAAGTCTCGCTTGCCAAGAATGAAGACGAAAGCTGCGATAGCAAGCCCGTGCCGCCGGACGAACGGGTCGAAGCGCACGACTGGCATGACAGACGGACCTAACACGCACGCTGTCTTCGATGCTCACACAAGCTCGCGCCCTTCACACGCATCCTTTGGTCGCAGCGGCTGCCCACCCGACTACGTCAAGACCACCGATGGCCTACAATCCCAGGTCTAACAGGGTCCCGAAGCAGCTGCCGGCGTCTTGTGAGTACCATCGGCGCGTATGTGCGTCGTACAGCCGCTGACGTACCCCCAGGGTTCTGAAATCTTTCCCTTTGGCCACCGCTCTCGCAGCTAGCGAACGGTGTTCTTGCCGGATTTGGCTCGCGCACGCTGCCTTCGTGACCAATCGCCTCCTCGGCTCTCACCCCGCCGACTACCCCGTGTACAACCTCCTCACCGTTCCTGATCTGCGTCGAGCCTTACGCACGCCTAGACGGCCTTCTCGCACTGCGCCTTCAGCGGGGCGGCTTCGTCAAGCATGGTCCCTGGACCTGTGTGCGCCTGGCCCGCCGACTTCCGCGCAACCGACTACATCCCGAGTTCTTTGGTTTTGCAAGCGCAGTCGCAGGACAAGTATACCGGTGCCAGTGCCTACCGACGATCAGGCGGGCCGGAGAGTTGAAGGTCTGCATCTCGCAGGGTGGACGCCTGGGAGCTCATTGCGATGGGAAGTGGCTTGGTGTTTATGCGCGAACAGAAACATCAGTGTAGACGGCAAACGGGCTAGCGGATGAGCGAGCTTGGGTGCTCGCCGGCCACAGCGTACGTCTGGGGTCATTTGTACATTGTGTGGGAAACTGACATCATCGTACAGTTGCGCAACAACTCTGTCGTGCTGCGTATGACAAGACAGCGGCTACTACATCAGTCATATACGATGGTAGTAGCTCTCTCAACGCGGACCGTGCTTCGTCTCGTGCTTTTGACCACGCTTTGTGTCTTACCTTATGATCCCAAGGGCTATTATCACAGTAATATCCAACTTGATTTGCTGTATTTTTATTTCGTGGTCTGATGGAGTTAATGCTCTGTGCAGGCCTACCGGCTCGAACTTGTTCTTTCATGTATTCGCCTCTGCATGGCGTTTAGATGCCATTCAACCAACTGACGTAGTGGTAAGGGGTCTCGGTGCCATAGCACTTACCGTTCCGGCATGTGCGACCCTCGGCGACGGTCCTTCCACTTTTCCAGCTACGTCGCATTTCGAGCTTTGGGATACATAAATCTCCCATATACGTTGTGAATTAGGTGATTCCATGTCCCTGATTTTCTGCACATTCAGTCGTATTCGCTCATGATGAAGCAGAAGCCATCCGCGCATGTGCTCTTTTGGAAAGCGGCTCGGGACTAGTTCGGGACCAGCTCGGGACTGAACTAGACTCGTGGCCAGCCTACTCGGTAGTTGGTGGGGCGCGTACCGAGGGTATATGGGTGGTCGGTACGCTGGAACCTGGCCGTTATTATGGCCAGGGTGGCTGGTATCGAGCCTAGGACTGAACGAAGAACGGTCCTATTGACCGTGTAAACTCAGATATTTTCTAGGTACAATTAATGTCAAACTCTCTGCACATCCTTCGGCCGATAAGACCTAGGCGTAAAGCGTCGCAGCATCGCGCGCAGCTCGAATCATTGATCTGTGTCCCAACCAATGCGATTCCTCGCTCAAGCTCACGTACAAAGCGATGCTTGTATTTCTTCTCTTGTGTATCGTCGGTATTTGCATTGACACAACACATCAGCTGTCTGCCCTGCCATTCGCGGCCTCAACGACCCGCGCCTGCCCGAATGCAGGCACATTCACGCTCAGCGCCCGTCGTGGTAGCCAATCGGCGCCCGCCGAACACAACTTCTCTGGCCCGTGACATAGTTCTTCGCATGATTTGGGCATGAGGCGGTGATACGGCCCCTTGATTGAACCACTCCGCCAGCAGCCAGCAGCCATGCGCCGTCTTAAACAGAAGTTACGGAGTGGCAAGGTCCCTGATGCTGCAGTCGGACATCTCAAGCAAGCTCTTGGTATTTTCAAGGATACCGCCGGTAGTCTTGGAGTACCGGGGTTGCAGATAGGTGTGAGCATCCTGTCGGCCGTGTTGGCGATGATCCAGGTATGCGCTACGTACCGTCTGCTCGATGAAGCTTCTGATATCAGAACTAGAAATCAAATGCGAACACCGAAAGTATCAATACACTGGCTACGCAGATCGGAGAATTGACGGCAATGGTGAAACGGAGCACGGAACTCCACGGTGGGATTATGCCTGCTCCGATGGGGGACAGAGTCAAACGATTACTGGAGTGAGTTTGCTGTTAGTGACTCAGGATCAAGTTACTAACGTCGCACAGGTCCTGGAAGTCGATCGACAACGAGGCTCAGAACATCAAGTCCCGGAAAAAGTTCCTGAGAGTGATAGAAAGTGAAGAGGAAGCAGGAAAGGTTGCTAGTCTGGTGAAAAAGATATTGTGGTCGATTCAGAGTTTTATAGTAAGCATTGTCTAGTACCTTTGGAGATGCGCCCCTCTTGTTGACATGCGGCCTTGAATCATAGGTCGAGGGCATGCTCGCGATCGAATTTGCGCTGGATGTATGTAGCAAACCTTTTCCATTTGCCCACGCAGATTTTGACATCAGACCAAAAAAGCATCAAGCCCGCATCAACGAGCAAAGCTCGCAGTATGCAGAGATGATGTTTGACGCTCTGCGGAGTGATAATCAAGTAAGTATTCTTCAGCGAGTGTACAGACCACGGCCTAACGGAAGATCCTATCCAGCGTTTGCAAATGCATTTTGAAGGTGCGCTTGAGGCATATCTTACGGCGGAGTCTTTGTTCTAATCCCCTGCATCTAGGAGGCTCCGTGCCGCCTTATGTGGTCCGGGCGCAATTCGACAGCCACCCCGAGCGCAAGGTTTGCCTCGATGGGACGCGTACCGATATGTTGGAAACCATCTTCAATTGGGCAGCCGGTCAGTCTATGCCTGGTGAAGCGGCCGAACCTGCCGAAGATCCTCAGGCTGCCGGCGACCAACCCAACGTCCTGTGGCTCAACGGGCTGCCCGGGTCCGGCAAGACAACGATAGCATGCTCCGTCGCACAACGTTGCCGTGCCAATCGTACCTTGGGAGCCAACTTCTTCTGTTCCCGATCGGATTCCGATTGCAGCAACGCGTCGCTGATATTCACGACAATCGCTTACCAACTCGGATTGTTCTACGAACCTTACAAGGACCAAGTGGCGGAGATACTCAAGAAGGACCCTCAACTAGCGTACTCTGGAGTCCCCCGTCAATTCGAGGAGCTGATAGTACAGCCCCTGGCGCACCTCCGTGAAGGCTTCCCTCCATGTGTCATAGTAATCGACGCACTCGACGAGTGTCGAGACCCCCAGGTCACGTCCGCAGTGCTATCGACTCTGCTGAATCATGCAGAGGATCTCTCCCCTCTCCGATTCTTCGTCACCAGCCGGCCTGAACGGCATATCGCCGCCAGATTCGATGCTCCCGGCTACCGCAACGCGTCTGGCCGCCTCCTCCTCCATGAAGTCGCACTAGAGTGTGTCACCACGGACATCAAGAAGTACTTCACGGTATCCCTGTCGGAGCTCAGACTGTTTTTCAACTTGGCGGAGTCCTGGCCCAACGAGGCCGATATCGAGGTACTCAGTCGGATGGCCAACGGCCTGTTCATCTTTGCTGCGACGGCCATCAAGTTCATTGGGGACCCGAACTATAACGATCCAATTGGACAAATGAAGATTCTCACGTCTGCTGCAGGTTCGCATGGCTTCCACCGGCTGCTCGATAAGCTATACTTGCAGGTGCTCGATGCCGCCTCTCCCAACATGTCGACGAGCCTGCTGGGTCGACTCAAGGCTGTCCTTGGCTCGATCGCCGTCATCAAGGACCCCCTTCCCCCGTCCGGCCTGTCGCATCTACTTGGACTCCCCACTGACACTGTGTACAGCTCCCTCGTCGGCCTTCACTCCGTCCTCGTCGTACCGGCCGCTCAAGAGTCTGCGGCGAACATCTGCGTCATTCATCCGACATTCCCCGAGTTCCTGCTTGACCCGAGCCGCTGCACGAGCCGTTCATTTGTTGTCAACTCGCAGCGGCAGACACGCTGCTGCTACATAGGTGCCTTGACGCACTGAAAGGGCTGAAGCGAGACATCTGCGGCATCCGAGACCCTTCGCTGCTCAATGTCGAGGTTCCCGGCCTGCTGAGCCGGATAGAGAGTGCGATCCCGGCACACCTGCGATATGCATGTCGGCACTGGTGCACTCATCTACTGAACTGCGAGCTGTCGGATGAGATCCTGGACGAACTCTTTGCACTTGTTCAAAGGCAACTGCTACATTGGATCGAGGCCTGTAGCCTTCTCGGGATATTAAGGGATGTCGTCTCCGGGATCAATGAGGCCCAGCGAAAGCTCAGGGTGAGCGCCCTTTACTCTCGAGTATAGCTCGTGCATCTAATATTCTGAGCAGGATTTTGACGATGATCGAGCGAGAGACATCATTGTTCTGCTCAATGACTGCGAACGACTGGTTGTCGGCTACTTCCCTGCCATCAGCAGCTCGGCACTACAACTATACTACTCGATTGTATCATTCATCCCGACGAAGACCGTGCTTTCACGGACGTATGTGCACGAATGTCTCCCGGAGAGCTCTATCAAGGCTTTTGGCAGTGTGCCAGGCATGTGGAACGCTTGCTTGGGCACAGTCACTGCACATGAAGGCAGTTATGTCTGGGCTGTGGACTTTCCACTTGATGGCAGGACAGTTGCCTCATCAGGAGATGACGGTAAGATACGCATTTGGGACGCACTGACATGCGCCCTGCTGTCGGTCCTCTCCGGTCATTCTCACCGGGTTTGGTCTGTCAAGTACTCTTCGGACGGCGCTCGCATAGCTTCTGCTGCCGCAGACAGAACGGTCAAGATTTGGGACGCAGTGTCCGGCGTGCTCGTCCGCACCCTGGAAGGGCACATGGGCTGGGTCCGCTGCGCAGTCTTCACACCCGACGGCGGCCGTATCGTGTCTGGCTCCGATGATCATTCTATCAAGATCTGGGACACGGAGACAGGTGCCTGTTTGGCGACTCTGACCGTGCACAATCACGAGGTCAAATCCATTGCGGTGTCCCGGGACGGCCGTTGGATGGCGTCAGGCTCGCTCTTTCAAGTCTGTCTGTGGAGCCTGGAAGCGCCGGCATACACTCATCGTGTCGTGGCAACTCCCAAAGGCGAATGCTTCCCTTTTGATGCTGCTACCTTCACGCCAGACAGCTCCCAGATTTTGATCGCATCGTACATCTTTGGCAACAAGTCGGGGAAGTTGTCGGTCTGGGATGTCGAGACCGCGAAGCACCTCCGCGACCTCCGGCCATCAGGCCAGTCATTCAAGGAGACCAGCAAGCCCAGCTTTCTTTCAACAGGAGACATGCTCGTCTGTGCAGCGGATAACACTGTCCTCGTCTGGGACTTTGCTCGCGGCGAGGTTCGACAAGCATTCTCCGGTCACACCGAGGATGTCACGAGTGTCGCCTATAACCAAGACGGGACTCGCATCATGTCTGGTTCGATGGACGGCACTGTCCGGCTGTGGGACGTGACGCAACCCGAGCATACCAGAAGCCCATCCAACCTGTCCAGCGAGAGATCAATGGGCCACTCCTCAGTCACTTTCTCCCACAACGCGAAGCGTGCACTGCTGGTTTCCACCGACGAGTCCAGTACTAGTATCGAGGTGGCGAAGACGGATTCGTGGGGCCACGCATACAAGCCACTGCCCATACCCTTACTAGAACATCTCAACGTGCACCACATAGCGTTCTCACCAGACGATGCTACGATCCTTACCGCGTCATCGAGATATCATAGTTCGGTGGCTCTCTGGGACGCTGCTTCTGGGTCACCACGTCTCCAGCTTGAAGGCAAGCTGGACGTTGCGCGCCGGTCCTCTCCTTTCGAGTACACCTTCATGTGGAGCGATGTCTTGGGCTACATGCCTCACTGCTTCGGCTGCCAGTCGTCGACGCTAATGTTCTCGCAAGACAGCCGCTACCTGCTTATGCCGAATTTATCCACAACCGGAGACCATCATTCCGCTTGTCTCTGGGACGTTGTGACAGGCAAGCTCATTCGCGAGTTTGTCGGACATACGGATAGTGTCAGCTCCGTCGCCTTCTCGCTGGACGGCAGACGTATTGCAACGGGCTCCGACGATACGACTGTCATCATTTGGGATGCTGCCACCGGAGCATCTCTGGCGATATGTAGGGGCCATAAGTACCGGGTTGTCTCCGTCGCCTTCTCTCCCAGCGGAGAACGTGTCGCGTCCGGAGGCTATGACAATCTCGTTCTGGTGTGGAATGCAGACGGAGGGAGACTGACTCAGGAGCTGGAGGGGCACGCCTACCCGGCGTGGTCGGTTGCCTTTGCTCCCGCCGGGGACGTCATCATTTCCTCCCAGTCGTTCAACACCATGCGACTCTGGGACGCTGAATCAGGAGCCTGTCTCCTCGTCCTCGACCCACATACCTGGTACCGCACCCTGCACCTGTCCCCCGACGGCTCCGGAGTCCTGGTCGACGACAACAACCGACTTGTCCAGCTGTGGGCCCCTGTCGATGCGGATGCGCAAGTGACGACCCCTCTCCCATGGCTTCCGCGTCGCACCTGGCCTATATACTACATCGAGGACGATTGGATATTCTCTTTGACGCCGTCTCGGCGGACCCGGTTGTGTTGGGTTCCGCTAGGCTGGCAACGCGGGGGCATCGTGGGATACTGTGGGCACAATGTAGTGTTCAAGAGCGGGTACAGACTGAATTTCTCAGAATTGAATAGGTACCTGGGCAAATTGCACAGTAATCATACGTAATAGTGTATTCAGGATGCTGTACGCCTTCGTGCATAGATGGAGCATAGTTCCAGTAGTACAGGGATATGGTGTCTCTAAAGCAAATGTATCATAGATGTATGTCATACGTGCAAGTGGCACTACATAAATACTGTGACATTGGTCCACCTCATCTACGGTGAAAATCGCAGTGCAAGGACGCCCGCCAAGTGTGAGTCGTCACACAGCAAGGCCTACCGGCGGACGACGATAGCCAAGGAAAAAGTCACGAAGCGATGCCCCACGCGAACTCGACGCCGTTGGTCTTGCGGCTCTCGAGCGAGAGCGACCGGCGCTTGGTCTCGCCCTCGCCGATGGCGTTCAACTTCGTCGTCGCCAGTGTGGTGCGACGCACGATCGCGGGAAGCGAGAAACTGGTCGCGCTGCCATGCGATGTCTTCTCTGAGCCGCGCCGGCTGTGGCACGAATCGGCGTTCGCAGCAGACTGTGCGGCACCGCGAAACCCTCTGGCGTGCTCGTTGTGCTCGTTGTGCTTGCGTCGCGCCGGCCAGGCCTGTCGGCATTCTTCTCGTCTTCTTCGGGGTCGTCGAGTGCGCAAGGTAG
>NW_006767629.1:4347583-4353340 GCF_000300595.1 Phanerochaete carnosa HHB-10118-sp
GGGCGCAGCGTTGTTGGGGGGGGGGGGGGGAACCGGTGTTGCAGCGGGCAATACGGGCGCACGCAAATATTCTGCCCTGGTTAAACTCGTATCGCCCGAGTTCACGATGAAGAACGCGCGGGAAAGGTGAGCGTCGGTGCCAGTGATGATGTCCTTGCGTTGCCGGTCCTGCTCGCCCACTCGTCGCACTCCCCCTCGCTGCGAACATACGGGATCTTGCGCAGCTGGGGGGACTCAAAGCCCAGGTATTCGCTCGATTCGTCGGGTGAACCGAGTACGCCTTCATTCGCAATTTATTCGACACTGCGAACCAAGTTGAGTACAAGGTAATCATAGTGGCAAATAGAGGGAGGGGCGCACAGGTAGAGGTCGCTTGAGGGCGACTGACGGCTACCGTACAAAGATCTTCGTGCATTTGGCGTCGTCCGCAAGCAGGATTGTCGGGACATCTAGATGATACATCGACAAAACGGTCGTCTAAAATGTTGTCTAGTGGCGGAAGGATACACATCTCGAGTAGCTTGTACATCCGTTCGAGTCTGAGTCGTTACATCTTGAGAGCCAGGGAAGGAGTGAAGCCGGTACGTGGGCGTGGTCGTGATAGAGCGATGGAAGCGCGAGAGACTCTTCTTCGCTTGCGTCTCCGCAAAAAACATTCTCGCGTCCATCAATCCTAAGATCTACGTGAGAACCAAAGCTTGTATCAAGAGCCAATTAAACCTACGAGCTTCTGGGTCACTGCGCAAAATGTACGGGCTTGAGTGACAGAGGGCAGCTGGCCACGGGTAGCTTCGTGATCTTGCTCTTCAAGGCGGTCAAGCCATACTCGGATCCTACGAGATCTTGTCGTCCTCGAGTCGCGTCTTGTTCTTCTTTGAGGACGTCGTCTGACGCTGCCTGTAGGCCATGCGCAGCGGGGTTGGAATCTTAAGTCTTAGCGCGGCCTGTCCCTCTGAGACGCGTTCTCATGGACGGTGCCAACAGGGCCGTTCTTGTTGCGCTTGTACTTCGCATCTTCAGTCGCTTCGCCGACGGCCGTCTTCGCTCTGGGGAAGGAACTCACTTTGGCGCCCCAGAGCGGATCGGACACGAGCGGCCGTTATGAGATTCAGCATTGTGTCCAGATCATTCTGCTGCCAATCCTCAGATATCAGTAGACCTAGAGTGGGTGCGTATACGCACCTGACCCCAGCCTCATGTTATAGCTCTAATCAACGACCTCTCGCTCCTGGTGGGTGCTCCAAAAACACGAGTCTGGCTGACCACTGAACTCCGCGAGGCACTAGGAAGGCGAGCAATCGTTCAATCGAGAGACCCATAAAGGAGCCCCAAGTCTGAGGCAGGCGGCTTGTCGGTTTAGACGGGATGTGATGGTGGCCGGGCCCTCAACTCTGTGTCGGAGAGAGGGATTCGTTCGCAGCGGTGAAAGGTAAGGCGAGCCATAACTGCGATAGAGCAGAGAATACGTTCTGAGGCACCTGCCTAGTTGAGGAAGGGTCTGTGTAAGGATATCTGATGCTGGATGGAGATCAACACGGTGAATGTCGAGGAGCAAAGCAAAGCTCGGACTAAAAGCGCCGGTGAAACCCGGACGCCACAAGGCCTCGGCGATTTGTTCGAGATCCGCTTTGGGCCTTGGGTTTTGTTCATTGGGCCCACGCGTCGCGAAGACTCCCGCGACGTTGCAGAGAACGTGGCTGCCACATTTGATGTGTGGCAGGCGAGCTGACTGACGACGCCACGCCGAGGCTCCAGGCTCCGTCGTACCCGTCTGCCAGTAAGATGCATAGTGTTCGCCGTACGTCCACGAGCTGACACGCGCGCCGCGGCTACCTCGCGTCTATCGTGTGGTGCTTTTTCTCAGACATAGATGTACGCTGACTGGTATACAGAGGCGACAACGAACTTGCGAAGGCGGCCCTCCCCCGCGCGGTCCATTATTTACGAAAGGGCAGCAGCATGGTGCATTGTATGTGTGTTCGGAAGATCGTTCGTCGGAGCTCATTGGCAGGTCAGCGCGCAACGTCACGACAAGATAAGATGACAAGAACTTGGCATTGCGAGATTCGCGAGTCACAGACAAGGTAAAACGAGAAACACAGGTTTGGTACCACTGAAACGTTGGCTGTGAACGAGACTCTGACAACAAGAACGGACCTGATACCGCTGCAGCAGGCTCTCGTCGCTCGACGGCGCGCTGACACGATCAAATACTCGACTCAAAGCCCAACTACCGAAACCGTCGTTATCGCCCCGGTTCGGAAGCGGGCGCAGTGCCTTGCGGGCTTGTTTGACTTGGCGTACTGGGCATTGGTATCGACGAAGGTGATAGATACATGCGCTGGCCCGACCTGGCCTGACCTTGACCCGGCTGGTGCGGCCTTCGGGACCGAGCGTAGGTTAGTGATCGCTTCCGAGAGGTTCGAGCGGGAGCAGGACAGGGATCCGGTTGTTGGCATGATCACGCGACGCGAGCGCAGAGAACTTTTCTTCGTTCGATTCTTGCGACGGATGTTCCTGCGCCTGGATCTGTCCTGGTGCCAGTGTGAGACGTGGAGCGGTCTCGAAAGTCGAGCATACGCACTAGCTTCTGGCACGCCTCTCTGCAATACTCCCGCTCCGGCTGCAGGAGACTCTTGCGATGCGCCACTCCGTGGTGCTGCTCGACGACGCGGAGATGCATTTACATCGCGTACGGTAACACACGAGATATTCTCGCCCCCGAGCTTCGATTTGATGTCCGAATCATACGCCTTCCTGCGCCTGCCGTAGTCTTTTCTTGGGTGAGGCAAAGTGAGATGCGGGACTCAGCGCGACCAGTCTTCCTGAGATGCAATCGAATGGGTGGTAAAAGCAGCGATGTCCTGGTCGCACACTTGCGCTACGTCTTCAGTTGCTTCACCGACGGTCATCATCGGTCTCGAGACGTCATCCTGGCCGAGGCGCACAGAGGATTGCACACGCGCGAAGCGTCTTGAGATTCGGTGTTGACGAACATGCTCGGAAGGTGCGTGAAAGTCCGGAATACGCACGGGCGTAGGCGGTCTTCGTGAGCTGCTCGCGTCGCTGTGTCCTCGAGCACGTATTGCGTAATGTCGTAACATGCAGCAAGGCCTCGCATCTGGATATCCTTCATGGGCTCTCAGACAGTGGTTAGCGAAGAGGAGGTATGTGTGCGTACCTGTGTCCCAGTTTCATGTTGTACCTCCAGCCAGCGACCTTCTATCCCGGCTCGTGCCCCTAAGTGAACTATGACGAGTTCGTCCGACTGCTGCAACATGGCGATAAGCTCTAGAGCCAAGGAGTCAACAGAAGGGCCCCTGGAGAGGTGCAAATACGCACATTATGATCACAGCCGGATAGACGGTGACTTGAAGAGCGCGAAGCTCAGTCGCATTGTCGGAGTGTTTATGGCTCGAGCAAAGGAGAAGGCCTTGAGGGAGGTTTAGGCAAGGAGTTGGATGCGTTTCAGTGTCATGACATGTCGGTGAAAGTCTGAGTTCAGTGAATTATTGTAGAGTACTTATGGCGGACGCAGGCGAAAAGGCACTGCGGGCGCTCGGAGAGAGTCCGGGGGTTAGGGTTTCTCTGCCGTTGGCGCCACTCTATTCTGGGCCCTACTAAGTTACTCCTCGTACGCTGCGTTCATTCTAATTTCTCCGCAAACTGTGCTTAGCCACGCGGCAGAGAGACCAATTAGAAACCACGCGTCTTCTTGTGCGAAGATCCCTGCGAGCGAGACAAGACATTTTTCAGGAGAGTATTGGGTCGCCTGTAAGTGCTGCTGCAGCAGGCAACGTCCCGGAGCCGGTGCTGACGCAGGCGTGGCTCTGCGCAGGGTGGCCGATATCGACACTCTGTCAACGCCACTCTCGTGTGCATTCGGGGTGCTCATCCGCCGCCGAGACGTCACGGTCATGCCGCAGCGACTCTGGGTCGTGTCAGCAAAGCCGTACTCGACCCCGAGCCGCGCGTCGTTCCCGACGCGAACGTATTGGGATGAGAACAAGTACCCGAACGTTCTATCGAAGAGCGTGCGTGTGCAAGCTCATCCTGATCCGATGGACGCAGCGCTGATATAGCTAGTAACAGCCCTCCGCCTGTATGGCGCCACGCGGTCGCTGCTTGAGCGCGCCATACTCTCATCGTCGTCGCCGCCATCGCGCCCGTCTTAGCTTGTGAACACCAGCTCGAAACCAATTTCGCGCCTGGGCTCGCAGAGCGCGTCGCCTGTACGCGCAGCGTCACTGATCCTGTCCACCGCGTACAGCAGGAGATTCAACACCATAAGCCACGCGCTCTTGACAAGCACTGTCATCGCAACGTCTTCCGAGCAGCGAAAGTCTTCGAAGACGACCGCTCGGGACCTGAGCCCAGAGCACTTCTCAAACCGCCGCCAACTCATCCACCATCCTCTAGCCTCCGCGTGGCACCAAGCTGTTTCTCGCACCCTTAGTGTCCGTTGGTGAGGAAAAGCGAGTTCAAGGCAGGAAAACCATTGTTGCTAGACGGCAGAGATGCGGCCTTTACCGTCTATGTATCCCGGTAAGCGAAAGTGGTAAGCGAAGGGTCTCGTCGGTGAGTGATCAGTTAACATACGACGCTCATGCACTCCTAACACGCCCGAATAGAGCCGCTCTGCAGTCTGTCTGTCCAACGCTCGTTGTTGCCGAAGAAGATTCGGCTGTCGATCTTCACGTGGATATCCTCGTCTGACAAGCTACGGATCCATGCGAGACCCGATGGGAAATTGCTCGGGCTATCAGCATGGCTGTATGGCTGTATGGCCATGAGGCGGCAGCGCAAGAGATCAGGTCGAGGGCTAGTGGAACGGGGCTCGGGACGTGCGACGAATGTCGTGGGTGTGCCGCCGGGCAGAGCAGGCTCAAGTTTTACCGGGATGGACATTTTGCTTTGGTGCGTCTCATCTGCGTCCATCTGTGTGCTTTCATTTTTTTACAGATGGACTGCAGAATCGTATACACCAGCTAGGCTACACGCGCGTCTCGGTCGTCGGGAACGAAGACGGAGACTATGCACGCGAGCCTGCCAGTGTGCTGCTGGGCGGGCGGTTCGATGTACGCGTCTGACGCGGTAAATGGGCCCAGCATGTGCGCCGTCTCTTGTGCAGGCTCAGGCTCGCGGCCTTCGCACGCTCCATTGTGCCACGGCTTTGCACCTGTCCACTTTGCCCCCGAGTTGCGCATGGCGCAACGGCTGCCGACCCGACTGCATCAAGAATGCAGAGAGCATGGGCCCCGAGGTCGAACAGGGTTCTTGAAGCATCCGCCCACATCCTGTAAGTACTATTAATGCATATTTGCGTCGTTCAGCCGCTGACGCGCCGCCAAGCTTCTCGACATGCCTCGCGAACTCCTCCCGTTTTGCCATCGCTCCTACAGATGCTGAACAGTGCTCTCGTTAGGGATGGCTCGCGCATGCTGCCCTCATGGTCGACCGGCTCCCCGGCTCTTGCGCCGCTGACCGCACCGCGTACAACCTCCCCACCGCTCCCGATTTGCGTCAAGCCGTACACGCTCCCCGGACGACCTGCCCGCGCTGCACGTCCAGCGGAACGACTCCATCGAACACCACCTCGGACTCGTACGCCTGGCGCGCCGTCTCCGTGCGACCGGCTGCATTTCGAGTTCCTCACTTGCAAGCGCAGCCGCAGGACGAAAACATGTGTTGGTGTCGGTGCCTGCGGACGATCGGGCAGGCCACTGAAGGAGGTCGAAAAGGAGGGCGCAAGCGGCA
>NW_006767629.1:4353383-4358032 GCF_000300595.1 Phanerochaete carnosa HHB-10118-sp
TACACGCGCGTCTCGGTCGTCGGGAACGAAGACGGAGACTATGCACGCGAGCCTGCCAGTGTGCTGCTGGGCGGGCGGTTCGATGTACGCGTCTGACGCGGTAAATGGGCCCAGCATGTGCGCCGTCTCTTGTGCAGGCTCAGGCTCGCGGCCTTCGCACGCTCCATTGTGCCACGGCTTTGCACCTGTCCACTTTGCCCCCGAGTTGCGCATGGCGCAACGGCTGCCGACCCGACTGCATCAAGAATGCAGAGAGCATGGGCCCCGAGGTCGAACAGGGTTCTTGAAGCATCCGCCCACATCCTGTAAGTACTATTAATGCATATTTGCGTCGTTCAGCCGCTGACGCGCCGCCAAGCTTCTCGACATGCCTCGCGAACTCCTCCCGTTTTGCCATCGCTCCTACAGATGCTGAACAGTGCTCTCGTTAGGGATGGCTCGCGCATGCTGCCCTCATGGTCGACCGGCTCCCCGGCTCTTGCGCCGCTGACCGCACCGCGTACAACCTCCCCACCGCTCCCGATTTGCGTCAAGCCGTACACGCTCCCCGGACGACCTGCCCGCGCTGCACGTCCAGCGGAACGACTCCATCGAACACCACCTCGGACTCGTACGCCTGGCGCGCCGTCTCCGTGCGACCGGCTGCATTTCGAGTTCCTCACTTTGCAAGCGCAGCCGCAGGACGAAAACATGTGTTGGTGTCGGTGCCTGCGGACGATCGGGCAGGCCACTGAGGAGGTCGAAAAGGAGGGCGCAAGCGGCATAGGCAGGGAATATAGAGATGCCTGCAGTATGTTGAACGGCGAGTGGCAACGGTTCGGAGACTTGAAAGCCCGCATCTCGCAAGGCGGACGCCTAGGAACACATTGCGATGAGCAGAGGCTTGGTGTTTATGCGCGAGCAGAACTATCTGCGCAGACAACAAACAGGCTAGTCGACGAGCAAACTTGAATGCTCGCTTCCACCGGCGTACGTCTTGGATCGTTAGTGCAGTGTATGCGAGGCTGATGTCACCGTACAGTTGTGCAATAATATTATCATGCCGCGCACAACAAGACAGTAGCTACAGTTATGCGGTAGCGGCAGCTCTGTCAACGCGGACCGTGCTTCGTCTCGTGATTTTATGTCTTATCTTACGGTACCGACTTGGAGGGCTGTCATCGCAGTAATATTCAATTTGATTTGCTGCATTTCCATTTCATGGTCTGATGGGGAATACTCTGCAGGCCTGCGTGCTCGAAATTAACCTTTCAAGCTCTCTACTACATCCTCCGGCCAACAGGACCTAGGCGTAAAGTGCTGCAGCATCCTGCGCAGCTCGAGTTATTGATCTGTGTCCCAACCAAAGCAATTCCTCATTCAAGCTCACGTACAGAGCAACACTTGTACTTATTCTCTTGTGTATCGCTGGTATTCGCATTGATATCATACATCAGCTGTTTGCCCCGCCATTCGCGGCCTCGACGATCTGCGCCTGCCCGAATGCAGGCATATTCGCACTCAGCGCCCGTCGTGGTAGCCAATCGGCGTCCGCCGAACATACCTTCTCTGGCCCGTGACTGCGTTCTTCGCATCCTTTGGGCATGAGGCTTGTGCGGCTATGCCGCGAGTTGTCGGTTGAACCACTCCGCCAGCAGCTATGCACCGTCTCAAGCAGAAGTTACAGGGCAGCAAAGCCCCCGACACTGCAATCGAAGTCCTCAAGCAAGCTCTCGAAATATTCAAGGACACCGCTGGTAATCTGGGAGTGCCGGGATTGCAGATAGGCGTCAGCGTCCTTTCGACTGTGTTGACGATGGTCCAGGTATGCGCCATGTGCCGTCCTCGGCGATGCTTCTGATATTGGAACCAGAAATCGCGTGCAAACACAGAGAGTATCAAGGAACTGGCTACGAGAGTTGAAGATCTGACGAAGATGGTGCGAGAGAGCGCGGAACTGCAGGGCGAGCACATATCTGCACCGATGCAGGACAGGATCGATCGCTTGCAGGAGTGAGTTTGCTGCTAAGGATACAGGTACAGGCTTGATGACATCGTACAGGTCTTGGAAAGCAATCGACGACGAGGCTCAGAGTCTCAAGTCTCAGCACAAAGTGTGGCGAACACTGGGAAGCAATAAGGAAGCGGAAGTGATCACAGGTTTGGTGCAAAGAATGTCTTCGTCAATCCAGAATTTCATGGTATGTGGCGTTTGGTACCCCTGAGGATCTGTTCCTCTGGCTGATATATCGCCCTGAACTACAGGTCGAGAGTACGATTGCGATAGAGTCTGCTTTGAATGTATGTAACAGGCATGTCTTAGTCACCGATACAGATGTTAACATTGGACCAAAAGCATCACGTGCATGTCTCCAAGCAGGACTCGGACAGGGTAGAGGGAAAGATAGATGTCATGCCAGACATCATTGTTCAAGTGAGGATCTCACAACTAGTGTACCAACTGCGACCTGACATCTGGTCGCATCTAGCGCTTGATATCTCGCTGGGAAGGTGTGCTCAAAGCAATTGCTACCTCAGCGCCATTGTTCTGATCACTTTCTTCCAGGCAGCTTTGTACCGCCCCATGCAGCCCGGGCGCAATTCGACAGTTATTCAGAGCGCAAAGCTTGTCTCGATGGGACACGTACCGACATCCTAGAAACCATCTCTGCCTGGGCAGCCGGTCAACTTGTGCCTGGCGAGGCAGCCGATCCCGCCGGAAGCTCTACCCGCCAGCAACCCAACGTCCTCTGGCTCAACGGCGTGCCCGGCACCGGCAAGACAACAATATCATATACCGCCGCGAAGCAGTGTCATGACCGCGGGATCTTAGGTGCAAGCTTCTTCTGCTCTCGATCCGACGCCGATTGTAGCAACCCCTCGATGATCTTCACCACTATTGCCTACCGCCTCGGGCTGTTCTACGAGCCGTACAAGGACAAGGTCACGGAGATACTCAAGAGCAATCCCGATATCGTAGACTCTCAGGTCCATCGCCAGTTTGAGGAGCTCATATTGCGGCCATTGACACTCCTCCGCGATGACTTCCCTCCATGTGTTGTAGTCATCGACGCGCTCGACGAGTGCCAGCAGCCTCAGGTCGTCTCTACAATTTTGTTTACTCTGTTGGAACATGCAGAGGATCTCTCACCGCTGCGATTCCTCGTCACCAGCCGGCCCGAACGGGATATCGTTACCACGTTTGACGCTCCCGGCTACCGCAACGCATTCGACAAGCTACTCCTACACGCGGTCGAATTACGGCCTGTCACTACTGCGGACATTAAGCGGTACTTGACGGTGTCCCTGTCAGAGATCAGACGGCATTTCGACCTGGCCGAGTCCTGGCCCAACGAGGCCGATGTCGAGATACTGAGTAACATGGCCAACGGCTTGTTCATTTTTGCTGCGACCACCGTCTTGTTCATTGGCGACCGAGAATACAGCGATCCGGTTGGACAGCTGAAGACTCTCATATCCACCGCACATCTTGGCGGCTCTCACCAGCTGCTGGACCGAATCTATCTGCAGGTGCTCGACACCGCCTTTCCTAGCATATCGACGAGTCTCTCAGATCGACTGAAGACCGTGCTTGGCTCGATCGTCGTCATCAAGGATCCCCTTCCGCCCACTGGCCTGTCGCGGCTGCTGGGGCTCTCCACCGATACCGTGCGCAGCTCCCTTGCGCATCTCCACTCTGTCCTCGTTGTACCGGCTGCTCGAGAGTCTGCAGAGAATATCCGAATAATTCACCCGACATTTGCCGAGTTCCTGCTCGACCCGAGCCGCTGCACGAACTGTTCATTCACCGTCGACTCGCAGCGGCAGAACACGCTCCTGCTACGAAGGTGTCTGGACGCGCTGAAGGAACTGAAGCGAGACATCTGTGACATCCGGGACCCTTCCCTGCTCAACAGCGAGGTTCCTGGCCTGCTGGGTCGGATGGAGAGCGCGATCCCTGCACACCTGCGGTATGCATGTCGGCACTGGTGCACTCATCTGTCGAACGGCGAGCTGTTAGACGAGATCCTGGACATGCTTCTTGAGTTCGTACAAAGGCAGCTGCTGCATTGGGTTGAGGCCTGCAGCCTTCTCGGACTGTTAAGGGATGTCATCTCAGGCATCAACGAGGTCCAGCGGAAGCTGAGGGTGAGTGCGCCTTGCTCTCGAGTATAGCTCATACATCTAAGTTCCTGGACAGGGTGTTAACGATGACCGAGCGAGGGACATTGTCATTCTGTTGAATGACTGCGAACGACTGGTTGTCGGCTACTTCCCTGCGATCAGCAGCTCAGCGCTACACCTGTACTATTCGCTCCTGTCATTCATCCCGACAAAGACTGCACTTGCACGGACGTATGCGCACGAATGCTTCTCCGAGGTCTCTGTCAAGGTTTTCGGCAGCGTGCCAGGCATGTGGGATGCCTGCTTGGGCACGGTCACCGCGCATGGGGGCTATTCGGTCACGGCGGTCGACTTCTCACTCGACGGCAGGACGATTGCCTCATCAGGATTGGACGGCGAGATACGGATTTGGGATGCGCTGACGTGCGCCCTGCTATTGGTCCTCTCCAGTCATTCCAACAGCGTTTTCTCTGTCAAATACTCTCCAGACGGCGCTCGCATAGCTTCTGCTGCTTCCGACAGAACAGTCAAGATTTGGGACGCAG
>NW_006767629.1:4358052-4361127 GCF_000300595.1 Phanerochaete carnosa HHB-10118-sp
CTGGTGCACTCATCTGTCGAACGGCGAGCTGTTGGACGAGATCCTGGACATGCTTCTTGAGTTCGTACAAAGGCAGCTGCTGCATTGGGTTGAGGCCTGCAGCCTTCTCGGACTGTTAAGGGATGCCATCTCAGGCATCAACGAGGTCCAGCGGAAGCTGAGGGTGAGTGCGCCTTGCTCTCGAGTATAGCTCATACATCTAAGTTCCTGGACAGGGTGTTGACGATGACCGAGCGAGGGACATTGTCATTCTGTTGAATGACTGCGAACGCCTGGTTGTCGGCTACTTTCCTGCGATCAGCGGCTCAGCGCTACAGCTGTACTGTTCACTCCTATCACTCATCCCGACGAAGACCGCACTTGCACAGACATATGCGCACAAGTGTTTCTCCGAGATCTCTGTCAAGGTCTTTGGTGATGTCCCAGGCATGTGGAACGCCTGCTTGAGCACAGTCACTGTGCATGGGGGCGATTCAGTCACGGCGGTCGACTTCTCACTCGACGGCAGGACGATTGCCTCATCAGGATTGGACGGCGGGATACGGATTTGGGATGCGCTGACGTGCGCCCCGCTATTGGTCCTCTCCAGTCATTCCAACAGCGTTTTCTCTGTCAAATACTCTCCAGACGGCGCTCGCATAGCTTCTGCTGCTTCCGACAGAACAGTCAAGATTTGGGACGCAGTGTCCGGTGTGCTCATCCGCACCCTGGAAGGGCACACGGACGACGTGAACTGCGCAGTCTTCACACCCGATGGCAGCCTCATCGTATCTGGCTCCAACGATCTGTCTATCAAGATATGGGACGCAGGAACGGGTGCCTGTTTGGTGACCCTGACCGCGCACGATAGCGATGTCACATCCATTGCGGTGTCTCGGGATGGCCGTTGGATGGCGTCGAGCTCGTTGGACCAAGTCATTCTGTGGAGCCTGGAGGCGCCGGCATACACTCATCGTGTCGTGGAAACCCCCAAAGGCGAATCCTTCTCTTTTGATGCTGTTGCCTTCACGCCAGACAGCTCCCAAATTTTGATCGCATCGTACATCTTTGGCTCGAAGTCGGGGAAGCTGTCAGTCTGGGATGCCGAGACCGCAAAGCACCTCCGTGACCTCCGGCCATCAGGCCGATCGTTCCAGCGGACCTGCGGTCCCAGCTTTCCTTCAACAGGAGACGTGCTCGCCTGTGCCACAGATAAAACTGTCCTCGTCTGGGACTTTGCTCGCGGCGAGGTTCGACAGGCGTTCTCCAATCACACCGAACGTGTCACGAGTGTCGCTTATAACCACGACGGGACTCGCATCGCGTCTGGCTCGTTCGATGGCACTGTCCGGCTGTGGGACGTGACGCAACCTGCGGCGATCAAGCCACGACTCGAGAACACCAGCAACCCATCCAGCGAGAAATCAACCAGCTACTCCTCAGTCGCTTTCTCTCACAGCACGACGCGTGCGCTGCTGGTTTACAACGACAGTACCAGTACCAGTATCGAGGTGGCGAAGACTGATTCGTGGGGCCGCGCATACAAGCCCCTGGCCGTACCCTCGAAACACGAGCACTACGTAGCGTTCTCACCAGACGATGCAACAATCCTTACCGCATCAACTATATTTCCCGGATTAGCGGGATATCATGGCGTGGTGGCTCTCTGGGACACTGCTTCCGGGACGCCGCGTCTCCAGCTTGAGGGCGAGCTGAGCGTTGCGTATTGGTTCTCCTCTTTCGAGCACACCTTTCTGTGGAGCGCCGTCTTGGGCTACATCCCTCACTGCTTCGGCGGCCTGTCGTCGTCGCTGATGTTCTCACAAGACAGTCGCTACCTGCTCGTACCGAATTTATCCGCAGCCGGAGATGATCATTCCGCTTGTCTCTGGGACATTGCAACAGGCAAGCCCATTCGCAAATTTGTCGGACATACGGATCGTGTCCGCTCCGTCGCCTTCTCGCTGGACGGCAGACGTATTGCAACGGGCTCCGACGATACGACTGTCGTCATTTGGGATGCTGCCACCGGAGAATCTCTGGCGACGTGTAGGGGCCATCGGGACCCGGTTTTCTCCGTCGCCTTCTCTCCTAGTGGAGAACGTGTTGCATCCGGAGGCTATGATCATCTCGTTCTGGTGTGGAATGTAGAGGGAGGAGAACCGCTCCGGGAGCTGGAGGGGCACACCAGCACGGTGTCGTCGGTCGCTTTTGCTCCCGGTGGGGACGTCATCATTTCCTCCTCGCTGGACAAAACCATGCGACTCTGGGACATCGAATCCGGCGCGTGTCTCCTCGACCTCGACCTACATACCTGGTACCGCACCCTGCACCTGTCCCCCGACGGCTCTGGAGTCCTAGTCGATGACGGTAAACGACTTGTCCAGTTGTGGGCCCCTGTAGATGCCGACGCGCAGGTGACGACCCCGCTCCCATGGCTTCCGCGCCGCACCTGGCCTATATACTACATCGAGGATGACTGGATATTCTCTTTGACGCCGTCTCGGCGGTCGCGGTTGTGTTGGCTTCCGCCAGACTGGCATCGCGAGGGCTTTGCGGGATATTGTGGGCACGATGTAGTGTTCGAGAGTGGTTATAAGCTAAATTTCTCAGGACTGAATAGGTACCTAGACAGCCTGCACAGTAATCGCACACAATAATGTATTCAGGATGTTGTACGCCTTCGCGCATAGATGGACCATAGTTCCAGTAGCACAGGAATATGCTGCATTGAAAGCAAATGTATTATAAATGTACGCCATACATACAAGTGATACTACATGAATGCCATGGCGTTGATCCACCTCATCTACGGTGAAAATCGCAGTGCAAGGACGCCCGCCAAGTGTGAGCCGTCAGACAGCAAAGCCTCCTGGCAGACGACTATAGCTGAGGCCAAAGTGATACTAGCAGTTGTGAAGCGATGCTCCACGCGGACTCGATGGCGTTCGTCTTGCGGCTCTCGAGCGAGAGCGACCGGCGCTTGGTCCCGCCCTCGCCGATGGCGTTCAACTTCGTTGTCACCGGTGTAGTGCGAGTCACGACCGCGGGAAGCGAGAACTGGTCGCGCTACCATGCGGTATCTACTCCGAGCTG
>NW_006767629.1:4361147-4365708 GCF_000300595.1 Phanerochaete carnosa HHB-10118-sp
GCACACAATAATGTATTCAGGATGTTGTACGCCTTCGCGCATAGATGGACCATAGTTCCAGTAGCACAGGAATATGCTGCATTGAAAGCAAATGTATTATAAATGTACGCCATACATACAAGTGATACTACATGAATGCCATGGCGTTGATCCACCTCATCTACGGTGAAAATCGCAGTGCAAGGACGCCCGCCAAGTGTGAGCCGTCAGACAGCAAAGCCTCCTGGCAGACGACTATAGCTGAGGCCAAAGTGATACTAGCAGTTGTGAAGCGATGCTCCACGCGGACTCGATGGCGTTCGTCTTGCGGCTCTCGAGCGAGAGCGACCGGCGCTTGGTCCCGCCCTCGCCGATGGCGTTCAACTTCGTTGTCACCGGTGTAGTGCGAGTCACGACCGCGGGAAGCGAGAACTGGTCGCGCTACCATGCGGTATCTACTCCGAGCTGCGCCGGCCGTAGCAGGAATCGGCGTTCGCAGCAGACTGCGCGGCACCGCGAAGCCCTCTGGCGCGCTCGCGGTGCTCATTGTGCTCGCGCCGCGCTGGGCAGACGCCTCGGCATTCTTCTCGCCTTCCTCGGAGTCGTTGAGTGCGCAAGGCAGGCACAGTGGCCTCGTGGCTAGGATGCGGAGCTGGGGCACTTGCGCCAGCTGGCGGAGATGTCTGATTGCGGAGGGAAGGAAAGGAGAGTGAAAGGCGTTCGGGTGGAGGTAAGCGAGGATTAGCCTCAGAGTGCCATCATCCCGCGACCGATTAAGAAGGGCGAAGACGTTCGGATGCTGGCTTCGAGCGGTAGGGAAGGCATGGACTTCGAGACGAGGAGTGAAGGCTGACACCGTCGCTGGCGTACCCACTGGCTCGAACACGGTGATCGTCGCAGAGAAGACGGCACCATAGCAGGCAACACAGGCCCGCCGAGACTTGCAGCCGGCTTGGACGTCATGTCGCCCGAGTTTACGATGAAGGACTCTTGGGGAAGGTGAACGTCGATACAAGCAGTGATGCATTTTGCTGCAGATCGCGATCGCCTACTTGTCACTTTTTCTTGGCTCCGAGCCCATAGAGCGAAGGACTTGCGCGGGCTCCTAATTCGTCGAGCGATCCAAGTACGACCTGATGCTATGCGGTGCTGCGAAACAAATTGAGTACGAGACGGCCGTGCCCACAGGGAGAGGGTGGACATACATATACTCGTCGCTCTTGAACGACCGCCATGTAAAGATCTTCACATGCTTCATGCCGCCCGCGACAGGATCATCGAGTACATCCGGTCAGTGCTACCGATGACCATGCGAACGCCGAGGAGAAAGCTGTTCAAAACGCTCTGCAACGATGAATGGATTTGCATCTCGACAGCTTGCACATCTGGCCGAGTCTAAGCCGGTGTCTCCTGAGAGCTGGGAAGGAGTGACGCCAGGACGTGGTCGCGAGCGTATTAAACCAACAGAGACGCGAAGAGATTGCGTCTCTGCAGAACATCGAGCTCTACTGGCCCTAATATCTGTGTGAGAAGCGCGGTTTTTTCAAGAGCCTGATGGACGTACGGTTCTGTCGGATATTGCAAAATAGCATCGGCTTGAACGACAGATGACCACTGGCCACGCGGAACTTCATGGCCTTGCTCTTCAACGAAATGATGTCACGCTCAGCGTCGCATGAGATCCTGAGGTCCTGGAGATTCGACTTGTTCTTCTTCCCATGCACTTCCTGCCACCACTCATGGGCACTTGTGAACGGATCGAGGCTTGAGATCGACATCAAACACATCCGATCACCCTCCAACGTGTACTTCGCGGTCTTCCAATACCATCCTTCCCGCTGCGCCTGTGAGCCTTCGATTGCTCTACGGATGCCCGTCATCGCCCCAGAGATCTCGGCCACGGCGCGTAGCGGATTGTTACTGAAAGGGCTATCATCTGGTTTGGCACTGCGTTAAGCATGTCATACTGTGGACCGTCAAAAAGCAGTCGACTGAGAGTGAGTGTGTATGCGCACCTGAGCCGCCGGCCTCGCGATATGCTTCCGAGCAATAACTCTCCCTCCCGGTCGATGCCTCGAAAAGTACAGGTCTGGTAGCCTTATGAGCTCTGCGAGGGATACGATGGTGATACTTCGGCTCGAGGTATGTAAGGAAATGCTGTTCGCAGTGTTACGCCAGCGGCAACATGCAGGGAGCAAGACATATTAGGCGAAGCGTAGGATATATCAGAGCCATCTTCCGCAGAAGATTCTGCGTAGATGCATCTGCTGGAGAGCAAAGGACTGTTCATGGTGAACGTGGAGGAGCAAGAAAGAGCGAAGTCAGGCGAGCTTCAAGTGCTCGCATTAATATTTAACATTAAAGGCGATAGACGCCACAACTTGGCCTCGGCATTTTATCTAACTTTTGCCATTTTCGCTCTGCACTACCTAAAATGGGGAAGAAATTGCCCGCATTCAAGTTGCTGTCTGTCACACCATGCTGGTGCTGTAGCATGGATTCGTGTAGTGCGCTCTTAGGCTGACACGCTCGCCGTGTTTGACATGCTAGGAAACGGCGTGCCGGCCGAGTCGCTGCCAACGCCAGCAGCCTTACCGTCCCACATCAGAGGCCTTGTAATACTCCTCGTACGTAGCGGCGAGGTTCCCGCTATGTTTGGCTGTCGCCTAACATCCTCCACAGCGTCTCTTGGCTCCTCGAAAATTGTGTCTCTTGCTGCATCTTCTCCGACGCCGTGGCTATGTGCCGAACGTAGTTTTGATGTTTTGAAAACTTGAAGCGGAGTGGAAAGGTGTGCTCAGAGCGCAGCGCACATACACATGGGCATCTCTCGTACAAGCCTGGCGAAGGTTATAGCGACTCTACAACCAGTTATTTTGCAGTCCTCTGACTCCTCTCCAGGATCAAATTTTAGACTTCCACTGCGGCCAGCCACCTACTCGCCTTGGAAAGCACATGCTGGTCGAGGCCCTTGCAATGACTACTCTGTCGCTATCACGGTACGTCCTGCTGAACTTGAAGCTATTGCCTACGTGCCTCGTATGGTGAATCGCGGGCCCGGGATGCACACGCCTCCGTCGTTGCGCTTCAGGATAGCCTCCTGTTCACGAGCCCTAGTACACATTACTGCACCAGAAAGTATGTCTCCGAGCTGATCAGACCCTCTCTCGATCGCGGCTTGTCCACAGAGCCCTGCGAGTCGTGGCGGTTGCGAGGCTACCAGGACCACGGGCAGACACCGCTAGCAACGGACTCTCCGGGCACGTGAAGATTCATGGATATGTATATAATACTTTGAGCTAGAAGATGTCTGCATCAGACCCGGCCTTACTCCTCGGACATTCGTAAGCTTATCAGTACGGTATCTGGGGGAATTTTGTTACATGAGTTGAGCGTATGACCAATCCTCCTCTACTTTACACCGTGCTCATATACCAAGATCCCAACCACCCGTCTCATCTCTATGGCTCGAGCATCAGCCACTGAACAATGCATTCGACGTATACCATCGCCATAATGTAGAGCAGCACGCAGGTCACTGCGCCAAATGCTTGGCACATCGGGAAGCGGCGGCTGGGTCTGCATGAAAGCGTTAGAGATAGAGTTACGAGGTGTTCCAGACAATCACTCACCTGAGGATGCACCACACTAGTGCTATGAGGGCGGGGAATTAGTCCTCTGATGATTGAGGATGCACAGATAGGAGGGCGACGTCTATAGCAGCCGCCTTGAATAACCCAGGGCTGCTAAGGCGCAGGAGGCTGAAGGCCTGCCGCAGGATGGCATGCGCGAAGAGCTGCTGTGACGGCGGAGAATTCATCCCGCTCGGGAACTCGACGCAGGTCGCGCAAAGGTCAGATGTTGCCGAACTGGCAGCAGAAGGAGCATTTTTAATCTTTCTCGCTGCACAGCATCGACATCTCCCTGTCCGGGCTGGAGCCGCGGCAACGAATACGATGAACCAGACGGCGTAATCAAGCATCTAGGGAGAGTTCACTTGCGCATACTCGATGGCTAACTAGTCGAAATCCAGCCACCGTGCAGTCGCGTCCGTAAAAATTCCAATAACCTGCCGGCAAGCACTGAACGTCACAAGGGACGGCAGAGAGGTCATGGCATGCACGTTACGAGAAACGGAGACCGCAGCCAGTGACTTGCCGGGGAATATGCATTTCATGCACACAACTTTAAGCTTCTGTGATGGCATCGACGGGTCAGTCATCAATACGGCACGATGGCAAGGACGAACCCGAATGTTGATACTAGGCATGAGTCGAGTCCCTTCCAGTGCCATGAAACTATCGAATCCCTCACTGTTGAACAGTGGCAGGCTGGCAGCTAGACCCTATGATAGCGCGTCACGAGCCTGTCCGACAAACACCATGTGTGCTACGAAGACCTTGTTGCGAGCAGCATGCCAGCCCAATAGAGGATCGTAAACAACAGTTGGTGATAAATTGAAGCCGCGAGCGACTTGGACGTCGACAACTTTGCTGAGTCATTGCGCACGTTTCATATTGGAACTAAGGCTCCAACCGTTTAGTTTACGTGTAAACTTTTTTCGTAAACACACAGTAAATGG
>NW_006767629.1:4366556-4375425 GCF_000300595.1 Phanerochaete carnosa HHB-10118-sp
TTGAGAAGTGGACCGATAACCCATGCGAGTGTTAGCCTGGCACTTTGGGGGTGGCACGACATACTCTCGCGCTAAGACTTCGAGAGCTGGCCTAGAGAAGAATGCTGCATGGGTGCAGACCTCTGATAGCCCTTTTTTAGAGTCAATCTGCCTAAGTATCGCATGTGGTACTGTCATCACTCAATGAGGTTGAACTAATATTAATATTGTTCCTCTTGAATGAAGTATGGGCTCACGACATTCCTGCATACCACACTCTCGCAGGCAGGCTGCCAGTGCCCACAGTAGACTATATGTAGAGGAGCAGTCAATAAATACACATTATATTATATTTATAATGCTCACCTTCAGACTGTGCTCAACACAAGTTACGATCATGACTACCATTACCCCCAGTAAGTCTCAGCGCATAGGCACTTGATACAGTGCGCTGGGCTTGGGGGTTCAAAGAGGCCGCCCGAGGATGATGCACAGGCAGTGTGATGCACTCTTCAGCCCAATAAAGGTCAATTATGTTGGCAAGACTATGAATGTACAACACCATGACTTTTTACAAACAATAAGAGGAAACTGTATGTTTACTGTGTATAAACATTTACACCAAGTTTACATGACTTCATTTACACACACGGAAACGGTAAACAGTAATAAATGTTTATATACAGTAAACAAACAAAACGGTTGGAGCCTTAATTGAAACCTGGAGTTGAATACAAATAAAACATAAAAAAAATTGTGAACACTTAAGAACAAGGGAAATAGCGGAGAGGAAGAATGATAAAACAGAAACAAAAAGTATAGCGTATACAGCATGTATCTATGAAAATTTTTCCGACACGGGGAATCGAACCCCGGGCTATCGCGTGAGAGGCGATAATGTTAGCCACTACACCATATCGGATACTATTTGGGTGGTAATTGTAGATATATATAATTAATCTGGAAAGGTCGTTTCAAACACGGGTCGCGCGACACGGAGCTTCAATGCGACATAACGTCCGGCCGGTACAGCGACTGGTTGTTGTCAGTTTATATGCACATCACTGCCACTTAATCGCTACGCACCACGCAGAATTGTCTCAAAGCTTGATGTTTGAGCTACGTAAATCACTTCGGTGCGTCTTGTTCGCATGTCCGTGCTTGCTCGCTGAACGCCTCCAAACATCGTGACCGTGGTCTCATGCCCCATCTGGGGCTCATCAATGTGCCACATTAACCGCGTAAACTATACGCTACACGTTCCCTGAGATATCGTAGATATCTGCCGTTCGGCGGGGGCTTTGCAGTCACCACATAATGCCGTCATTGACTGCTCAAACCTTGTGTGGCGTGTATCCCACCACCTCGCCCAGAACTCTTCTAATGGGCCCTGACATTGCGCTTCGATTCCCCAGGCGGACTCTTTCCGCCTATCGGCACCGCCCTTACAAATACACGTGAACTCTGGTGCTCCAGATGAGGGTCTTGGTGCATTCGCCTCAAGGCCCGCCGTCCCTGGATATTGAGTTCTTTGGTATGATTTATCCGCACTACTGCGCGCTTCTAGGTCGCGGTAGCTCCATGCGCAGCGTAGCTTAAAGCCCCCACTGAGCAGAGTGCGCCTTGCTGGCCCCTGGCTCCGCGCTCCCAGCTCCCCTTCCCAGCAGTCAGAGATGTCCTCAGATAGCACCACAATAGAGGCCTTCGTGCTCGGCGCAGCCGCGATCGGGGGCATCGACAACTTTACGACCGAGCTCCCGCGGGTGGTCCTCGAAGCCTTCTTCTTCGGTACGTGCGCTATCTTTCTGGATCGTTGAGCCAGGCACTGATGATCTCCAGGCCTGTATACGGTCCTGGCTGCTATCGGTCTCGGAGTCCTCGCGTGAGTCCACCCTTCATGTGCTTTATCTTCAAGTTGACGGCCCCTCTGCAGCCGAACCCGCCCCCGCTCCCTGCGCACATGGGCGGCAGTGATCGCGTGCGAAGGCATGTACGCCCTCGCCGTCGCGCACCTCGCTATAGACCTCAAGCGCCTCACCATCGACGTTGGGCGTTCGCGAAACCTGCAGAATGTCGCGGCTCTTTGCCTTACTGCTCTCGCGATCGACGCCCCAGACGAAATATGCGCGTCGGGCGGCGAGGCAGGGCTCACGCAACTTCTCGAGCCGGCGGGTACAGGGCGCGAGTGGGTACCAATTACGCTATTGGTCGTTAATGTGCGTTCTGCCGTCGTGTGCTCCTACGCCCAGTTCGCTGACGAGCATGGATGGGACAGATCCTCCTGAGCAGCGGCATCTTGCTCTGGCGCGGCTGGGTGCGCTCCGTGCGCAAGCGCTTGGTCGGTGTGGTGTCGGTGGTGCTCATTCTGGCTGCGATCCGTGAGCCTTCAAGCTTTTCTCGTGCTGCTTCTTTGTACTAACTCCCTCGCAGCGCTTTACATCATCTGCATAGTTATCAACGACAATCTCGAGGACGGCTTTAGCACGGGGACTTTGTTCCTAACGTGGGTGACCATGCTGTGGATAACCATGCTCATGTGCAAAGACATGTGGTGCGTGCTTCGGCCCCTCTTGTACCTTTCCAACATTGATGTCAGCTTACATAGGCGACGCCGCCTTGAGATTGCGCGCAGCATGCACGGCCTCTCCTTCAACGCGCGCCTTGGGAAGCTCACGCATCTCATCGTCAACTCTGGCGTCCCATACGTTCTCTTCTGGGTACGCCTTCCCTGGTTCCCTCTCTCCTTCTGACACTGATACAACATCCGCATCCCAGACGGTTATTGCAGCTTGGTGCATCGTCATCTGGAGTGATTCGTCCACGTCCGGCGCGGGCGAGTTCATCCACGCTATACGCGCGCTCATCGCATCTGCTTTCATCGACATCGTCGTACGTCCCCCTCTCCCCATGTCTATTGACATCTCTGTTGCTAAGAATTTATTTATCTTTGGATAGGGAATGTACACGACGCTGGTACTCATGCTCGCCGCACTCCGCGACATGATGCCCGCAAAGCGCGTTTCGAAGACGCCGAATGTACACCCGCTCGCGCGCGTCCGCCTCTCTGCCGATAGTGCGGCCACTGTGCAAGCGACGGACCTGCCGGTGGATATTCTCAAGACCGCGTTTATGCACGAGGACGAGGGGCATGTGTACGGGGACGTAAAGTCTGGTGGCCTCGTCTAGATGCCTCCAAATCGGTCTGTGTTGGTGTATAATTACGAAGTGCTGAGAGAACCTGTTGCTCGACCGCTGACATTACAGGAACCTTGACCGTTGTATAGTTTACCTTGTGAAGGTGAAGTTCGTCTGTAATCCCCACCATACCGAAAGCCCATGTCAGCGCGATGTAAAATATGGAATGTATAGGGATGCTACATGGAACAAGGACAGATTGCGCGTGAACTAGGTCTGCACAAAGTAATTATCAATGTATATCGTATTATATGTCGCGCAGTGCGGAAGCGAACAGTACATTGAACACGGAATTCATATCATCCCAGACCTGCTTTTGATCTGCACGGCCAAAAACTACAGTATCTCTATTAATGGCCCTTATGAAATTGAAATATTCCCTTTGCGAACATTCCCGGCATCCGCTTCCTAACAATGGCCTCCATCTCGTGGTTCAAGTCCGCAGATAGCTGCCGTCCGACATCCTCAGATGTGATGACACCAAAATGCACCGTTCCGAGGGTTGTAAAGTGCTCAAGTGCCTGCGCCAACTGGACCCATTGCATCTTGCTGTCCCACCAAGTCAGCAACACGTGCGGCGCAGCATAGCATGTCGAGTCCAGGTGTATCTCGAAGCCGATAGCACGTATGGAACGTGGGAGGCTGGGTAGTGCAATATCTAACAGAACCCGAGAGAAACGCTCGAGGAGGGCCTGCGTGTTGAAGACCAAAGTGACTGATTGCACGTCGGCGCATCGAGCGTACAAAGACCAATTATCTGTCCGCGTCTGCAGAGTCAGAGCCGAACAGCGCGGGATGGTAATTGTGCGGCACACCTGGCTGAACCCAGTAGGAACGACCAATTATCTCGAGCTTGAGATGCTTCACAGCTAGCCTCCGGGGACCATTCCAAAACAAACTCAGGAATGAGATGCCCCAGTGGTTGAGTTGCAGAGTGTCTGTAACACCAGCATCGACTAGTCCCGTGAAAAGAGTTCTTAGTTCGCGCACTGGGACGCTGGAGGCTGGATATCCCTTCCAGAGCGAATCGTTCGGGTAGACGGTCTTGACGCGCCATCCGCGCAGGATCTCGTACTGTCGCTCGGCTACGTACCGCTCTTGCATCGATCTGCTGTATCCCGTTGCGTCGTACTGTCTTCGAAGCTCGAGAACATCGATGTGAACACGGCGAAAGAAGACCGCTGTCCGGAAAATGTCGATGATGTATGAGGCCTGGTAGCTCGGAGTGATGCGCAGCAGGCGAAGGCGCGGGTGATCCCAGCAGTGTGGCAGCAGCGTCGATGCCATGTCTGCCTTGGGTTCCACTGCGCATCGTTCGAGGATGATGGTGTGCAGGCGGGGCATCTTCAGCAGCAGCGCGACGAAGAACTCGGGGTCGATTGCGAGCCGGGGAGGGAAGCTGTCCTTGCCACGGGGTTTACCAGAGTTGATAGTGAGCGAGACGACGCTCCATTGGAGACTTGGAATAGCAGCGAAGATGCCGAACGTGCTTTCTCTGTCTTCGCCAAAATGGCGTGGGCCAAGTTGGACGCTTCGGAAGAGATGAAGTCGACAGGGCGTAACCCACGCAGGTCCAATGAGGGCACAACGCCTGAGCGCGTCTTTGTCGTCAGAGAAATATTTTATGATTAAAGCAATGAGCTCTGGTGGAAGACCATTGATCGCGGCGTGCCTGCGAGGAAGCTCTGCCTTTGTAAGCTCGAAAGCTATGCATGGGGTAAGTAAATGACATACATACTGAGTAACGAACACTTACCATGCTTCGGGTTTTCCATTGGTAGCCCTCGGTATGATGGGCAAAATTGGTGTTACGCGTTCCACCAAAGTCGCGGGCAAGAGCAAAGAGACAGCATCAAATAAGATAGGCCCATTACACTTTCATCCATATCACGTGAGTCACACCTGTCACGCCGAGGCTGGATTTGGCAGGCCGCAGAGCTTGTAAATTCAAAATACCCGTCTACACCCATGAGCACAACATTTCGAGTAACCGGAATTCTAGCAGTAGCTCGTATTCGTGTTTCCGGTTACTTAAATTTTCCAGTATTGCTCTCTTTCCGTGTATTTTGAGTCAAAGGTGTCCCCGGAGCGGCTGATTATATAATATCAAATAATACTTAATTACCGCTCGTCGCGCGGTCACAGTCGCGCTGCCCTGCCGTCGCGTCGTGAAGCCGGTCTCTGGCCGTCGGGCAAGCTATGGGCAGGCGGCGGAGGCATGCTGAGGCAGGCTGCGAAAACCTAATGCTCGCTCAGGCGGCCAAATCGATCGTGCTGACCCCACCCGGGCTGCCGCATCAGTTTCGTCACCCGTGCAAACCGCTTCATGGACGCATATCGTCGTGGGCTCACCGGCAAGCAAGCCGCATGGGCTTGCAAGAAGTATCGTGGTCACCGCGTTCTTCCAGATACAATCCATCAGCAAAACCGCCAGCTCTTGGCGGCCGTCTTGGGCTTGACACGGGTGTCTTGAAGCGTCTTGAGCTTAGCAGGCTGTCTTGGGAACTACCTTGGGCTGGAGTATGAGATAGTATAATATGCACTGAGCATTGGAGGTTATATATTGATTGGCCTGAAGTACTCTGTCGTATCCCTGCACACAGTATGCGAGGCAATGTGCTCGGAGTCTCGTCAATGCGTCTGCGAGCCGCGGGGACCCTTAAGCGCCAACTCCCTTCTGGCACTTAGAGTTGTCGGAAGCTCCCGGAGATGTTGACTTGTTGATTTGCCATGACTTCCCTTCTCCCTTCCAACAGTCACGTTCCTCTTCCGTGGTTGCACTCCACCATCGCTAACATAACATGGATCAGAAAGGATAAAGGGTGGTGTCGAGACACTTACAGGGCACAGACGTAAAGGGGAAAGGCCTGGACACAGGACAGGAACGATACAGTGAGCACGTTTGTATCAGGGCAAGGCTATGTACTCAGCAAACCACAACCAATGACAAGATGACTGGAATATAGCGCGTTTTGCTACGCGCAGCGCATTCCGTGCAAGGGTCTACAACCGTCATCAAATACACCCAGCAGCTCAACTGATCAAGTAGCTGTAGTGGACGTGATCACACTCCAGGACATCAGAAGATGTCATCCCCGCCGACCAGGCTGACTCACTGAGGACCAAGCAGTGAAATCAACATGCTATAATCCTTACATTTGATCTTTTCAGCATAGGAGGTGTGTTGTGCCACTGCCACCTGAATTTCTCTCACTCCTAACAGTTGGTTTGTCCCAGACCATCTGGCCCACATGACGCTGTCCATCACAGAATCACAGCTCCGCCTCCACAAAGCCACGATAAGCTAGAAATTTGGTTTGCCTGAGCTTGTATCACTGGTACCTTCACAGACCTCCTTCCTGAAATTCTTGTAGAGCATGTTGGCATACGATGTCGAAACATCCAGGACACAGGTGCCCTTTGGTAGGTTGCAGGCAGCCCAGTATGATTAGCCTGTGAAAGCAGGCGATGGCGATGGTGAGCATGGGCAGAAGGCCACTGGGCGCTGCCCTCTGATTGGCGGAGCGGACAGACCGTTGCGTGCTCACACAAGCAGCATGTTCTGAATTACAACCGCTGTGGGCACCCTGTGGCCTTCTGTCCACGTATATGAAACACCAAGAACCCTGCAAAATGTGAAGGTCGTGAAGGTGGAGGAGCTTGTGTGTTGGGTCGGATGAGGTATGTTCTCATTCGTACTCTGCCCGCTGGCCACTACTCTCACTGACACTTGAAGATCTCATGCCAGCCTTGAAACTTCATACACCTGTGTTAAGCCACATGCAATCTGCCTTCATTGTAATTATTGTCAAGTTAAGCAGGTAGTACACATACATAGTCTTAGTAGAAGTATACAAATACAATTTGTAGCTGTTTTATATAAGTGTGATTGAGCCAATATGTCCGTCTTACCCATAAGCATGCTGCATTGAGCTTGTCTTGGTTGACTGTCTTGAGAGTCTTGGCCAAGACCAGGCATCTTCCCAAGACAAACGACATAGCTTGGCTAACACCAGATGTCTTGGGGTCTTGGGCGTCTTGAGCATGTTATCTAAAACGCTCAAGACACTCTCCAAGAGCTGGCGGTTTTGCTGATGTCCTTGCTGAACTTTACACCGCCAGCATCTCTTCTAAGTAATCCACCCCTTTTGAATGTTCTTGTGCCATATTTTATACTTTATTTATTACTAGAGGTTGTGCATACCCATACAGCTCTATAATTATGTTACTTTGTCTCTGAACACCTGTGCTCATCGCTCTATACCATTTCATGTGGATATCTTGCGTTTAACAGAGTTATCGAGCAGACGCCAACTGCTCGCACGTGATGGTCACACTTTGTCACATATGGATGAAAGTGTAATGGGCCTATCTTATGATCAAGAGCTATCACGTGTACATACGAATCATCTCACGCCATCCTCAGTCTGCGGCAGCCCTCCTGTACGCCTATAAAATCGTATGAAAACGGCGCACAGCGCAAAGTAAATTGTGGTGGGCAGCCTGATGCAGTCTAGGACAAAGAGCGACATCTGAGGTACAGCCTGAGTGCGCGTTCACAGGTGATAGGCATAAGTACAGCAGCGCTCACGGCTACTACACACACGGAGTGAAGGCAGCATATGATGATTGGCACGTATTCTTTCTCTCCTCGTCGCTGTGTGGTAAATGCAGCTTCTCTCCCCCGTAACATCGGTCAAAAATCAATTGAACAAGGACCCATTCTCTCCGGTTTTACACATGGTATTTTTGCACTAAATTTCGCCTGATTTATCTTGCCATGAGATTCGGAAGAAAACTAGTCCTTGTTTATCCAATTGTGGAGAACTTTACTAGAAAAAAACCCTATATGTACTCAATTTTCACTGCTGGCCTGAGTCGAAAAAGTACAGTATTCTCTCCCCTCTTTGTCGCTTCTAGCTAGTGATGTGCGGGCCGGGCCTCAAAGCCACGAGCCCGCCAAGCCCGGTCCAAAAAGCCTGACCCGAGTTAAGCCTGGCAACGGGCTCAAGGCCGGGCTCAGAGTGTAGTCAAGCCCAAGCCCGGCCCGAAAGCCCAGGCTTGGGTGCACCAAATGTGTTGCCGTTCCCTGGGCTCAAAACATGGTAAGAACAACTTTATATACACATACGAGACGGGATATTGACTTACCGGACTGGGCGGTCCCTGCTAGTGTGACTAGGCACAATTGTGCGCCACCACCTGGCGTTCGCCATAGGTGCCCCTTCGCAAACCTTGTCATAACATGGCTTGTAGCCCGGTCGCATGCTCTCTGGAGGCTGCAGTACGGTGGGTACATGCAATAGCAGCCTATCACATACAAATATGCTCACTTTCGTAGCATATAAATACTTATCCTAAGCTTTGCAAGCCCGGGCTTAAGCCCACGGCTTGGGCCGGGCTCAGGTTCGGCTCGGGCTCAGGACTCGGCTTGGCGCCACCACAAGCCCAAGCCCGGGCTTTGAGCCCAAGCTGGGCCCGCACATCACTACTTCTAGCACGGGCATACATATAAATATCACGAGCCATCTAGGCTAAGCTTGCTTCATACACGATGATGTATATTTCAACCTCCTTCACTTTCATCATGCCGGATCACGGCGTGTTTTGCCCTGTATCCGCTTTGCTTACGCCCGTTGAGCCTATTCTTGCCTAACCGCTCACTGTTTGCCAGACTCCTGACCAGCGCCTAAGG
>NW_006767629.1:4376770-4384142 GCF_000300595.1 Phanerochaete carnosa HHB-10118-sp
GGTGAGCTTTCCACAGATCTTTCTTCCACAGAGAGCAGGTTGAGTGTTGGGATAACTGAATTCAGCACATTTCCGCAGAGATACAAAAGTGAGATCAGTATAACAATCAGTAGAGTCCTGGTGTAAGCACCATAAACACCTCCGCATTTTTTCAAGAAGTGACATCAAGGGATCAAGGTGAAAACACGAAATATTGCCGGAAAGGTGGTATGTAAGGTGCAACGTTGCCGTGCAGTCATTGCGGTGTCGTCAGGGACCTTACTAGAGAGAGTGGCGCAGCTGCCGTAGTCGCTCATCCACATCTTTCACGGTCTCATGCACCTGCTTTAGACAAGAGATGCGGCCATTAGAGACACTAAAATCAATTTCATGACTTCTGAAATGAGCAGTCGAGCCGCTACCTGTTGTGGTTCCCAAGATACTACAGGAATGAGCGGGAGGTTCTCGAAACCCTCGCTTAGGGTTGAGCGAGGCGGAGAGGCGCCGTCGCTTATTTTTCGGAAAACTGAGCGACGAAAATAATTGTTGGGACATTTGCCGAGCTGCCGAGCACACGCGCCAATAATTTGTGCCAGTCGCCTAGGGACGGTGAGCCTTTCGAAAGATTACGCAAATTCTGCTGACATAGACACAAATCCCGCTGACGTAGTATATATAAACGGTAATTACAAGATAGCCGATAATCACCCAACCCGATAATCCGCTTGAGAAAGCTCCCGTCCCTTAGGCGCTGGTCAGGAGTCTGACTGTTTGCCCTCTACACGTGCAACATACCCCCGTTCGTAGTGAATATACGTCCGATTTTCACCGGTCGTCGAACTGAGATGCCACAGCAACCAGTGCTATTCAGTGCTTAATAAATGGGACCACAACTTGCGAATTTCGTACCGATATTTGTTTTGTACAGACGCTTCCTTATGTGGTGCGCGTGGTTCGCATCGAGTCGGACGGCGTGACAGACACCCATCATGCTTGGACTCAAAAAGTGCGCGGGTCAGCGAGCCTTCTGAGTTCATAAAATCTGGCCGTATTATGTGGCATTTGTAGCATAACACTAGTAGATCGACGAATGTTCGCGCATGTCGCGCTAATCCGACGAGTCGGTAACCAATGTGACGGTCACGCATGCCACGTAAAGAAAAATTTGTACCAAATAAATAATAGTGCAAAAGTGTGTAGATCCGTCAGCGGGCCGCAGCTCCGATACGCGGTGGCGGGGTCGCTGGGCGCATCATCGGGACAGCCGTGAGGACTTGCCAATCACCATAGGCGATGCTCTGCGGCGAGTCTTAGCCGTATCTCAAATATACTTCGCCCTTCCGAAGGCCAAGACCTTGTAATGAGCTAGAGCGGCCAATGCTCTGAATGACTCCTGTATATGCTCGGATGGTCTCGTGAACGCGCGATGGCATGGGCCGGACTGCGATGGAACATCGGAGATACACAATGTAAGTAGTCAATATGATCACTGAGATTGATGCTGTATGATGTGGTCGCGCTTCTATGGGCTCCTTTGGCCGTGGACCGCTTGCCCCACCGGAGGCGGCTCGCGCACAGTGCTCTGTCAGGACATCGATGCCCGCGCTGAGGCTACGGTCGTCGACGCTGACCATGAAGCTTCTCCGCCACATCTACGCGTATTCCGCGCACGGCCTAGTACAGGCTCATGATCAAGCCGGCGGTTGTCTGGCCCAAGGTGCCCACCTCTCCATATAAATTGCCCAGCTCGAGCGAGAGGACAAGCCATCCTCAGCATTCGCTTGAGATCTCTTCGTATACTCTACTTCGCCAAGTCTTCGATCGTCAACACCCACTCTAACATCATCATAATGAAGTTCTTCACCGCCGTTACTACTCTTCTCTTCGCTGCTTCTGCTGCCCTCGCGGCACCCTCCACTACCACCACCGTCACCGTCTCCTACGACCAGACGTACGACAATGCCGGTGGTTCTTTGGACACCGTTGCATGCTCCGATGGCCCCAATGGGTTGCTCACCAAGGGTCAGTGACCCTCATTCTGCTTCGCCCGGATAAGTTCTGACCTCCGCTATCCTTTCTCTAGGTTATGGACCTGACTTCGGCAACCTCCCGGGCTTCCCGAACATCGGCGGCGCAGCTGCTATCGCGGGTTGGGACGACGCCAACTGTGGCACTTGCTGGCAGCTCACCTACAACGGTGTCTCCATCAATGTGCTCGCCATCGACCACGCCCAGTCTGGCTTCAACATCGCGCTCGGTGCGATGAACACCCTCACAGACGGCAACGCTGTCTTCCTGGGACGCATCAATGCCCAGGCTCAGCAGGTCGATGGCAGCGCGTGCGGCCTCTAAAGACCACAGGTGAGTGCGCCGGGAAAGACTCCGGAGGATGGTTTCGCTTACCTGCAGCGCGCTTTGCAGAGGACTTAAAGGTGGCGGTTACCTGGGCATTCTTGAACCTAATGAAACGATGTATTCGGACTTCATTCTACGGACTTGACAGGTTGTACACCGATCGCATACGGACTCTACGTTGTAATTAGTTGTTTTTAACAAGAGTAAGGAGAGTTGAGGACTGGAGAGTAAATTTATGTGTCACTGGGTGTTTGAGGCGTACGAGCAGCCTCCCACCAAGCGCCCCATACGCCATGCATGTATATGGCGGCGGCAATAGAGCCTGAGAGTGCTAAACCATTCCCCACTTTTACGTTAGTTGACCGCTGAAGCAGGTATGTCATCGTACATATGGGTCAGCAAGGACTCTGGAGGCAGCCTCAGCTCGCGAGTTTTGTGAAAGAAAGTCAGATATAGCTCACTGTCCGCAAGAGAGCCGGCTACTAGCTCACAAATAAGTTACGTTTCTGACAGGCGTGCCACACCCCAAAATATAGGTGTAAGTAAGAGCTGTAAAGGTAGTTATATTTTAAGTTCGTCACGATGCCTCGATCTGGCTCAGCAAATACTGTATTTATATCAACTTACCCTGGCACTTGCAAGCTTTACTTATTTTTACTTACTGTAGCTTAGACTTTAGACGCTATATAAGAGATAGGAGCTTACAACCTTACTTACGTTCTTGAGCGTTATTTACCGGTACCAGTAAGTTACACCGGCCGACAGTTCCTTTCGCAACACTACTCCTCGCTTCGAAAGTCTTCACCACCGACCCTCTTTAGCAACTCGCATCGCACCCTCACAGCTGCCACCGTCCAAGGGTCGCGCTTTCCCCATACTCTTGAACCTTTGAGACTTGATTCCATTAATTGCTCACGGGAAATTTTAGCGCAACCGCCGCTGTGACGATATTGTTCAGTGAGCACCCGGGGGTGGAATAGCAGGCGAAAAATGCTGCCGCCTTCCCCGTTGACGCTCTCCATAAGTCTGAACCGCCATACATGGTGGAGCAAAAGAGATGAGGTTCGAGCCGCATTTGACCCAGGCAAACCAGTCTTGGACCGCCGTCCGCCCACCGAGTTCAACGTCCCACTCGGGATCGGGACTCCCAACTGTGCTCTTTAAGATCACACAGTATGGCAATGATGATTAATATCACCGGTGTGATATTCTCATTTCTGAACAGACACGGCTGGATCTAATAAATTTATTGCACTGACGGTGGCCCCGATGTGAGGTTAATACCAAGTTGATCATCAGCCGCGAGACTACTGCGAGCTTCTGGGACCACGACATCGCCCGGGCCCCGATTAGACATTTCGGCTGTCATTACCTGCTGGCCGTCAAGAACTTCGCTAGCATCTTCCGCGCTAAGCTGGACTGCACAAGCTGCAAGCGATCAATCACTTCAATTCGTTCCTTGGCGGGCTGTAATGATAGCAACGTACTTTGGGGGTTGACAAGCTGAATGCTGTCTTCACGATGTACTGCGTCTAGAGCAGACTCGAAGTGTGTGTTAAGGCGAAGCTCGGCAGTCAAGTCGTCCGCGGCAACACAGAGGTCCATTTCGTCGAGGCTCCTCCTACTTGAAAAGGCCACTGGAGATTCCACGAAAGGTCGTTCGTCCATGTCATGCAACCAGTGGTAGTTTAGGATGGGCTGTGTCGTATCCAGGATATCCGATTCTCTGTTGCCATCTTTACGAGACTCGTCGAAGCCCAGAGCCGGGCCATGATCCCCATCCTTCTGGCTGGTATTTGCGGTCGCAAATCCTGCGCTGTCTGCGTATGATGCTGGGGAACCCGAGCGAATAGGATAGCCGCCGACGTGGCTCACACGCTTCGAGAACGTCCGCGGGCGATTGTCGTCCGCATCGAGGTCGTCATGATAGGGAAGAGCACGGAAAAGGGAGAGATTAGCCTCCTCGTCAGGACTAGGATCACTCTTCAGTCCCGTGGAAGGAGTAGCGCGAGCTCGAGGTGATCGACGACAGGGTTCTTCCAGTGCGACGCCGGAGGCGTGCCCGGGCTGCTGTTCCTCGCTACGAATACTACCACGTTGCCTGCGCTGCACAATCTCTTTTCGCTCATGTGGAGAAGCTTTCAGGTAAGAGCGCAGGAGGTAGACGTCGTCCTGAATGCTGGCGTTGGTAAAATACCCGTGTACAACCGTCCTTGTGAGGCTGATCGCGAGCAGGCGAAGCGCAGCTGGCGCGAAGCACTCCAAGTAAACGATGGGTGCGTAGACCTTGTGCGACCTGAATAGCACCTTGTCCCGCTCCCAGATAATGGACCAGTTCTGGCTCTCCGCAAGCGAAGGGGCGAGGAATATGCTGGGGAGCCAAGGGAAGCTAGTGTTGTCGTACCCGCCGTTCTCCCAGCCCTGCTCGACAGCGAAGTCTAGACCGGTTGCCATGGCCTCCAAGACCTTTGGGAAATGAGTGGCCATCCAGCGCTGAATGTCGCGATCCAAAGCGAGAGGGCTCTCAACAGCGTACTGCCCAACTTTGAGGATCCATTCGTTCGCGGCCCAGACGAAGAGATGATGCCATGTGCGGGTGTGCGCCGGTGTCGGGAAGGTGAAGTGCTGTATCAGCGCCGTCCATTCACCCAACGAAGCATTGGCGATGTCACCGAAGGGTGAGAGCCACCAGTTCGAATGCCATCGGGTCACGTGACTGGGTCCCGTAGTACCTTCCCCAGGGCGCAATCTTCCTAGCATGTAGCGCAGATCATGCCTGGTATGATCAATGAGATGGCAGTGCTTCTCGAAGGCGTATAGGAGATCCGTGAATTCGTCCGGTGCGTGCTTGTAGAGGAGCTCACAAAATGCTGTGTTTGAGTGGCTGATGAAAGACCTTTCGTCTGCCGCCACGAGCCAGTCCAGCGACTGGTAGCTCCCACCGTTGTTCCAGCCCTTAGCTCCAGCTCTATGGAGGAAATCCGCGGATTTCTTGCAGAGAGTGGCGACGGTAGACGTTTGCGGTTGGAGCATCCACTCGTCTTTCCACGCGCGGAACGCACGAGAAGCCAGTAGCGCGAAGATGTTGTAATCCTCTCGAGTGGTCGTAGGCTGGTCCAGAGAATACTTCCCGACGAGAGTTAACCAGGCGGCTGCATCCAGTTGTCCATACGGCCTGTCTTCATTCTCCAAGGCAATCTGCGCAGAGATGGAAGCTACAGGATCGTCTAATCGTCAGCGAATAGCGAAATAATAGACCTATGCAGACTTACGCGGCCGTTCACCCTTCACTACGTTGTCCTCATCGAAATCAAAGTGCACATAGTCCGACATGAAATCAAGGAAAAAGGATCGTAAGCCGGGGAATGCCTCGTCAAACTGCTGCTTCTCAGGATGACGGACAATCGTGTTGTACAGACTGGAGAGTTCCTGCAGGCAGTCGATACCGTGAAATTCCATGATAGGCAGTTCGGAGTGTCTGTTGAGAGCGACTTCTCGAAGCCCACAGAGGATCTCAGCCGCCCTCCGGCTAAAGAGGACCAGAAACCGACGGTCATGGCGAGCGTCTAGCACCTCAGCGGAAAGCATCTCTGTGATCGCGGCCTTGAGTTCGGACATAAGCAGGTAGCTGAGAATGCGCCTCTGCGGAACCGAAAGCTCTACGTGGACTCCACGCACAGGGGCCGCAGCTTCTTTCTTGAGCCGAAGAGCGAACTCGGGTGAAACAGTGTACATCGTCCTGAAGCGCTTGAGGACACTGGCTCCTATGCTCGAGGCCGCCATCCTCTTGCTCTCGTCGCATGCAGTATTGTAGAGCTTCAGCTGCGTATCCACGATGGTTTCCACGTCTGTTTTGCGCGGCATGCATGCGCGGGCGAGCGTGTAGAACAGGGTAAGGTGCCTGAAACTGCGGGAAATCGCGAGCTCTACGAGACGCCTGTTCGAAATCTCGCCTAGTTTTTTGGTTGGCAGCATCCCGGGGTAGACGTCGATCGAATAAGCAAGGTTCGGAGGGCGTATAGAATTGGAGCATTGGCGAAGCTGCTGAAGGAGCCCGACATCCTGGGACGCGGCGGTAATCCACGACAACGCTCGGAAGAGGAGGTCGGGCTCGGTCATAGTGGCGAGGTGTTGGTCGATAGTGCTCGCAGGGATCTCGAACAGACTCTCTGCGGTATGTGGGGAGACTTGTATAGTGTACGTGCCGCGTTCAAAGTACCAGGACGGTTGGAGGATCCCCTTCATCTCCTCCTCAAGTTCCTCGAGCACAACGGGAGACGCGTTGATCATGTCGCCGGTGGAGCTGGCAAGTGTGTGAGTCCGGATACTCTCCAAATCCCTAGATCTCCACCCCTGCCGCACCCCGTCCTTATCTTCCGCATCGTCTACGTAGAAGCGATAAGACACCTTGCCGAAGAGCCGTCGTCTGGCGAGTCTCTAGAAACTCTTCGCAGTGAGTTTCTCACACGCAGGGCCCGGCTTCGACTGTCGGGCGCGCTTGAGGCTAGCAGAACGGACGCTCAGTCCGTAGCTCAGAAGAAGGGAAGTCTCTAAGATGTATTTACCTAGCAGAACGGACGCTCAGTCCGTACTGCAATACAGTCAGTACCCTACAGTGTCCATAATGAGAGGATATACGCACGCTCAGAAGAAGGGAAGTCTCTGAGCGTGCACGACAGGGAAAAGCAAGTAAATAAGGAAAGCGGCAGGTGCCTTAGCAACTGGTGAGTCAGGAACGAAATAACGAACGCGCTATCTAATAAAATACTGTCCAATAGGAATCTGAGTCATCCCGAGACATGTGCGTGCGAGCGCACGAGCCCAAAATCCAACACTCCCCCTCAAGCCTTTGCAAGGCCGAGGGCGGAAGCAAAGTGCTTGGCCTTCATAGACGGCAGAGCCTTCGTAAGGGTATCAGCGACCATGTCCTCGGTAGGACAGTAGGTGACGACAAGGTTGCCGGACTCGATGTGATAACGAATAAAATGGTAACGAATGTCGATATGTTTCGTCCGAGCGTGAAAGCGGTCGTCCTTTG
>NW_006767629.1:4384324-4395423 GCF_000300595.1 Phanerochaete carnosa HHB-10118-sp
GTCATGGCGAGCGTCTAGCACCTCAGCGGAAAGCATCTCTGTGATCGCGGCCTTGAGTTCGGACATAAGCAGGTAGCTGAGAATGCGCCTCTGCGGAACCGAAAGCTCTACGTGGACTCCACGCACAGGGGCCGCAGCTTCTTTCTTGAGCCGAAGAGCGAACTCGGGTGAAACAGTGTACATCGTCCTGAAGCGCTTGAGGACACTGGCTCCTATGCTCGAGGCCGCCATCCTCTTGCTCTCGTCGCATGCAGTATTGTAGAGCTTCAGCTGCGTATCCACGATGGTTTCCACGTCTGTTTTGCGCGGCATGCATGCGCGGGCGAGCGTGTAGAACAGGGTAAGGTGCCTGAAACTGCGGGAAATCGCGAGCTCTACGAGACGCCTGTTCGAAATCTCGCCTAGTTTTTTGGTTGGCAGCATCCCGGGGTAGACGTCGATCGAATAAGCAAGGTTCGGAGGGCGTATAGAATTGGAGCATTGGCGAAGCTGCTGAAGGAGCCCGACATCCTGGGACGCGGCGGTAATCCACGACAACGCTCGGAAGAGGAGGTCGGGCTCGGTCATAGTGGCGAGGTGTTGGTCGATAGTGCTCGCAGGGATCTCGAACAGACTCTCTGCGGTATGTGGGGAGACTTGTATAGTGTACGTGCCGCGTTCAAAGTACCAGGACGGTTGGAGGATCCCCTTCATCTCCTCCTCAAGTTCCTCGAGCACAACGGGAGACGCGTTGATCATGTCGCCGGTGGAGCTGGCAAGTGTGTGAGTCCGGATACTCTCCAAATCCCTAGATCTCCACCCCTGCCGCACCCCGTCCTTATCTTCCGCATCGTCTACGTAGAAGCGATAAGACACCTTGCCGAAGAGCCGTCGTCTGGCGAGTCTCCATAACACAAGAAAGGCCCACGCCGTCGGAGAGCGATACGGACAACGCTTGAACATCGTTGGTAGGACTGTGAGGATCGCGATGAGGAGTATAAACATAATGACTGTAATGGTGATGACGATGGCAACGACGAGGTCGAGTGTCCAGAGGAAGATGGTCAGGCCGCATACAAATAGCACGATGGCCAACTCGAGCAGGGCGGGTATCGACGCAATGAGGGCAGGCGCGTGCCAGTCCTCCCAGGCCTCCACACGGATCTGCCGGACGAGAATGTTGTCTCTCGGCGCGCCCGTCGCACTGTTCCACTTCAGGTATTCCCGAATCCATTGCTTCGCCAGGATGCCGAGCACGGCGGATGTAAGGCTGAGGATGAGGCTGAGGAACCAGAGGCTGTTGATCCACCGTGCTACAGCGCTGGGCTGGAAGGAATTCAAGCCGGCATTCGAGGGCGAGGCGGTGGAGTTGATGTACGGCGGAACGACAGTGAGGCTCGACAGCTGGGTGGATATATGAGACAGGAGCTCGACAGACGTCTGCGTATTGTCTCGCTGAAGCAACGCGTATGCTGGCACAACGAACGCGGTGACCACGGCAGAAAAGAGGCCGTCCTGAAGACAAAGATTAGAATAAATGAACTCATATGACCCTGTTATCCTTACCAGGACCAATAATGTATCGACATCTTCCGCGTAATCCTCCATTACCCCGTCGTCGTACGTCTTCACGTAATCCTCGATATAGGGCCACCCCTCGGCGGGCGCCTGCTCTGCTTTGACTCGTACAGTCTGGTAAACGTCAGCGTCGATTCACCATTGAGCACCGTCCCAGGACTTACCTTCCTAATCATGCCTCCCAGCCAATATACACGTCTCAATTCTCTGATATATGGTAATGTGACGGCCGTGCACGGTGCCGGTCGTAATTCAATGATTGGTGGTGGATACAGAGGTACAGCTGCCTCTACTGTCCAGTCACCCCACGACAAGGTAAAGATCAGAGTGCAACAGCGACCACAGCCAGCTGGCACTCACTACTCAGATGCATGGAAGGATTGCAGCACAGCATTCTTCATGACCTTCTGTTTGAACGCATGTTGCGGCTTAACGTCGGCTGAACTGCGGACTTGACAAATTGGGCTTCTCTGCATAGGTCATCTCCGTTCAGAGCGGGGCACGCAACTGCGTCCAGGTGGACTGACCTTTCAAAAAAGGTAACGAGGTCATGCTGGAGCCTTTGGTTCACCGTAGATCTTGCTGTGACCTGTATTAGCTGCGGTTCCAAGTTAGAAGCGAAATCAAAACCTGCATGAAAAGATGTTATATCGCAAACCCATAGCCGACTTTCACGCACGATGCTGATCAGCACTCAAAGGGGGGCGTATCGTATATAGTGCGCGAACGATCGTACAGCCCTGGTAAGAGAAAAGAAGAAAGTGTAGAATTTGAAAGCCGAAGACAGACCAGGCCCTAATTGGGCCCGACAAACTGGTATAAGATGCGTCGAACAAGGGACGACAAGTGTTCCGGATCGTTTTGGTAAGTGCTCTACGCATCAGACTCAGCATGGCATCGTTCACATTCGGGCAGAAATGAACTGACCATAACCATGCCCATGCCGACGGCGGTGAGCAGCGCGTCGCCGTAACGCCCCGTCTTCGGCACTGCGCCCTTGCCGCGGAGGATGATCCACGCGCTCTCGAGCGCCTTGGGCAGGACATACATCGCGAGCTCGCCGCGGCGGTGTGTGTCCTCGATGATCAACGCGAGGCCGACGAGCATGCCGCCGAACCAGTGCGAGAGCTTGCCCAAGAGAAGGTCAAGCGCCGACTGTGGTAGCCGCGCAAGTAGCCGCGCAAGCAATGTGTTCTTGTTGGCGCTCTTGGCGTTCATGAGGGCAGTGTACAAGTTGTTCTTCGCACAGAAAAACGCTGGAAATCTGTCAGCAGGGATCCGCACCGCCACACAAGGACGGCTCACATTGCATTGTCACCACACACAGCCCAAAGAACGTCGAGCTTCGGATTGTGCCGACGCCAGCCCGCGTGAGCATGCGCATCGGCTCGCGCCAGACAACCTTGCGCTTGAAGAGCAGCGTTGGGATGAAGTGTAGTGCGCCGTAGATCGGCAGGCTCCACTTGAACACGAACATGAATCGCTCCGCAGGGATCGGCTTGCACGAGTCGAACCACGGGTGCACAGCCGCGCAGGGTCCGAAGAAAGGCCCGTATGACGGCGGCGATGCCAATGCATTCGCGCGCCGCGCGGAGAGCAGTGTGCGATTCTGTGGGGTAACGTCCTGGAAGAGGGTTAGATGGTGGTTGAGCGCATGTGATGCTAGCGTACCGTCCGACTGAGGATACTGTCAATATCGGCGATACTGAACATGTGGTCTCGCACAAGGTCTCGATTCATCCGGATACCCTCGGCTGGTGCCTTAGCAGCACGGAGCAGCCTATTCCAAATGAGCGTCACGACAACTTGGGGACTTTGTCTGCCTTACCAGTTGTTGTAGGATGGTGGAAGCGTTTCCGGCCGCATCGTCAGTGCATATACTATCTGGCCGCAGCTGAGACGTCGTGAGTGTCGTAGTAAGATAGTGACGAGCCAGAGTCGTTACCATAGCACAAAGACAATGAGGTCACCATGTGGTATCCGAATCCCGTGCTGCTCGGAGAATGCGTTGTATGATCCCTGTAACCCTCTAACTCGAGCGTATCCGTGAGCACCAGCGTGCATAGAGGTATCCGTCAAGAGAACCTACCTAACAAACATCTGTTGGGCTATACCCGTCCTGCGGTCCTTCTTCTCACACAGTATGGCAAGACCACCTGCAACCGCACCGGCGATGACAGAGTACCACCGTCGTGTCTTCTTCCGCACCCAGACCTGGTGCGCCTGTGCGCTCATGGACAAACGCGCGCGGCGGGACCGGCTCCGCGCCCGCTCTTGAGCCTCGACCTCTATGACGCCCTCATCCTCGTCGTCGAACGGGTTCACGGACGCATCTAGAGACGCAGAGTGCTCCGAGCGGAAGCTGGGCCGCGGGCGATGGTGGCGTGGAATCGCGCGTGGCGGCTTCGGATCGGGAAGAAGGATGGGCAGGGAGTTGAGGACAAACTTGTAGATCGAGACGAACGCGCCTGTATGCGCCCAAGTCAATCGTACTGAGGGCACGTGTACTCTCGGCGCACGCACCCAACATAGCGGCAAACCGCCATGATTCCGGACCAAAGAAAGCTTGACGTATGAGTGCGAAGCGGTATGATCTGCAGGGCGTTGGAAGGTCAGTGGGAGTGACAAGTGTTCGGAACAAACTCACTTCGGGACCTTCTTGATCCTTGCGAGCAGCAAGATGAAGTTCACGCCCGAGCGAATGGCGAAGGCAAGTGTTCCGGCTCCTGTGGATAGTACGACGGACGTAAGACAGAGTCAGGAGAAAGCGGCAAGGCGACGTACGTATGCCCCCACGCCCTGCGTGCTCCAAACACTCCCAAAGGTCCGCCAGTTCCACCGGCTTCTCGCCTTTGTCTCGCCACACGATCTTTCGGGCCTCCCTAAGTCTCTCCTCGTAGTTTGCGAGCGCGACAAGATTCTCAAATGATTGCATGGCGCGCTTTGGCACGAACTCGATGCCGGTGTAGGATGCCATCCGCGAAAAGGCGGGAGGGGGAGAAGAGTCCGGGGTGTCAAGTTCAGACATGACCGCTGTTGTTTGAGGAGATATATGTATGAGTTCAGCCCGAATTTGTCGACATGGAGATCCGGTGGGGGACTGGTGGGGATGAGCTTACCCCAGCGCCGGTCACTCGGCTATTGGGGCAGAGCGGACGGGCATTTCAGGCACGCGAGACGGGATTGATGCGCCTGATTTCACTCCGAAACAAAGCGCCGAAGGTTCCAACTCGGCAGTGACAGTTACTGTCACCAGAGCGGGTACTGCTCGTCTCGTTCCAATACCGTACATCGGACCACACACACAGTCATGCAAGTGTTTTTCGGCGATTTGCTTGTTTTTTATATGCCAGTTTCGCCGGCGAGATGTCTTGGTACTGCCTGTGGCCATGAACCTGCTTGAAAGCGGCGGCTTGGAGATTTGAAGGTGGGTTAAACCCACCAGAATAAGTGTCAGTAATTCCTAAATCAATGGAGTGTACGCTCTCTTTACTCCAGCTATCGCATGCTCAGCCTAAAGAGGCTCGTAGAAAGATTCAGCCTCAATGTTGTGGAAGCGGCATGTGTTACTACTCGTGCTGAAATTCCTGGTCAATTCAATGGTGGATATTTTGGGTCACTTTTTCTGATTTTAAGTGCTATCGATATTGTAGGGAATGTGCACCAGAATATCCTAGGTCGCAAGGCTTGGCGGATGCCAATTGTACTTCTACGTTTTCAGCGACAAGCGACGTCCGGGGCATTTCCCGAGCAGTACCAGCCATCACAGCTCCAGTCTACGGCAATACTGGAGTCACCTGTCTCCTCTACTTGACTCTTCGGGCCCAGCACTCTCACAATCGCTCTTATCTCCCACTCCCTGGGAATAATGGCCTCAGCTTCTGCAAACGGACATGCAATTCTGCCTTGAGGCTTCGCTATCTTAAGTGGCTGCCATCTTCGGGCGAAGCGCGGAGGGCCGCTGATAGAGTTGCACTAGATTGACCTGTCATGCGCCCTGATATCTCAGTACGTATCACGCATTGACACCACCCTGACAGGCTTCAAAAAGTCGGACCAGCTGCCCTGGAGGCGTTCTCGCTCCTTTCTGCCTCCCGTACTCAATCCCGAACTTGAAACTCGTCGAGCAAAATGTCTGAAGAGAGAAAGTCTGTCGAAACCAAGGACGAGACTGTCCTCGCTGGCCTTGGCTATAAGCAAGAATTTAAGCGCGCGTTCACTCCATGGGAGTCCTTTGGCATTGCTTTTAGCATCATTGGACTCCTGCCATCCATGGCGTACGTCTGACCTTAAGCTGCCTTCCCTTACTATCGAGAATGCTAACGAAGCCGCATCTTGTAGGTCAACTTTGTCGTTCTCCCTGTCAAACGGCGGCCCGGTCTCGATGGTTTGGGGCGTACGTCCACTCTCACCTGTCCACTATACACTAAGCTGACGTACGACTTTAGTGGGCAGTGGTCGCATTCTTTGTCATGTTCATCGCCCTCGCGCTGAGTGAGCTCGCCTCAGCCGCACCGACGTCCGGAGGGCTCTACTTCTGGACGTACAAGTACAGCTCCCCGCGCTGGCGGCACCTGACTTCATGGATTGTCGGCTGTAAATCTGTTCATCTTCTTCGCTAGATTTGCGCAACACCCTGACATAACAGCAGATTGCAACACGATGGGCAGCATCGGCGGCGTCGCGTCCATTATTTGGGGTTGTGCCGTGCAGCTCATGGCGGCTGTTAGCATTGGGTCGGGCATGACGTTCGTCCCAACGACAGCCCAGCTCTTGTATGTTCGATACATCTCTTCAATTTATTTGACTAGACTGACAGCTTCCTCCATAGTGCTGTATTTGTGGCCCTGCTTGTTCTAAACGGTATCATTGCCTCCACCGCAACACGCGTCCTTGCGCGGCTCCAGGGTATCTACGCCACCATAAACCTCGTGTAAGTTACTGCGGACCGTGTCTGAACCATTTACTGAAGCGCACCGACAGGCTCTGCCTCGCAATCATCATCGCCATACCGGCGGCGACTCCGAAAGAGTTCAAAAACACTGCGAGCTACGCCTTGGGCGGGTTCGCTAATCGTGAGCATATCATGTGTGGACTCTACGTTTTGTCGTACTGAATGCGGTACGTGACGCAGTGAGCAGCTGGCCCAATGGCTGGGCCTTCATCCTCGGATTTCTTGCCCCGCTCTGGACAATCGGTAAATCTCATAGACTCAGAGATGGTGGACGCCGCGGCTAACGACGCGTTACAGGTGGATTCGACGGACCTATCCACATCAGCGAAGAAGTGTCGAACGCACGTACCGCTGTACCTTGGGCAATTGTCACGTCCATTGGTATCGCAGGCATTCTCGGCTGGGGTAAGCGGATTCAATTTTATGTCCGCATGTATGCGTGCTAAATACAGACGCCGGCAGTTATCAACGTCGTACTTGCGTTCTACATGGGCACTGACACCGCAGGCATCCTCTCCAGCCCTATCGGACAGCCTATGGCTGCGGTTGGTATCTTCATCGGATTTCACAAGGACAAGAGGCTGACACATATGTGCCGCAGATATTCTTTAACAGTTTTGGCACCAGGCCCACGCTTGTTGTCTGGTCCGTCGTCGTTATCACACAGTAAGCCGCCCTTCCTCTTCTTGGCGCCGTAGTTCTAACTAGGGCCCTAGGTTTATGATGGGCACGAGCGCCGTACGCCGCCTCTTCCCTGCCCTCTCTCCGCGCTGACCTACCCGAACCCCAGACCGTGTCGACGTCACGCCAGATGTTCGCGTTCGCGCGGGACGGCGCCCTGCCCTTCTCACGCCTGCTCTACCGCATCAACGCGCGCACGCGCACGCCCGTGGCGTGCGTCTGGGCGGCGGTGCTCGGCGCGTTCGCGTTCGGCCTTCTTGCGTTCGCGGGCCCGACCGCCATCAGCGCAATCTTCGACCTGCCCGTCATCGGCCAGTACCTCGCCTTTAGCATCCCCATCGTCGCACGTTTCACAGGTGGGCGTCCTTGGCGCAGCGGGCCGTTCAATCTCGGCTCCTGGGTGCGTTTACCGCCATTTCCTCGCTTCCCGGACGTGGAGCACGTGCTGATACACGCGCCGTAGGGTCTTCCCGTCGGCATCATCGCCGTGCTCTGGCAAGCGTTCAATATTGTCGTCGTATCTTTCCCCTCATCGACGGACCCGACACCGAACACGATGAACTACACTGCAGCTGTCTCGGGTGGGTGGATAATCTTCTGCCTGGGGTACTTCTTCTGTCCCCGCTACGGTGGCAAGTATTGGTTCAAGGGCCCGCGCGCGAACATCGAGATCGAAGATGCATCGCAGAGTGAGAGCGGCAGCGTCGATGAAAAGGAGCGCGGAGCGTAAGTGAAAAGAGGAAACAGACATAAGAGCAATTTCTCTAAGTGTATGAGGGTATCTAGTCACCCGTAGCGTTATCATTAACAAAGTATCGATAGTATGTGCGTTGAGACTTTCCACGTCTCAGAATAATCTTCTTGATGGAAAGCTTGACTGCGAGTTGGCTCAGTAAGAAATGTGGGCAAGGATAAGAGCGACTTGTTTCTGCGGTACAGAACGTAAACCGCCAAACTTATTGCGATTTGACGCCGAAATTAACGGTGCACAAGAGCCACAGAGCTTGTGCCACTCTGCAGGAAAACAGCGTTAGGCTACATTCCATTTGGCATGTGTCTGGCATGAGTACATCCAGAAGCAATTATATGAACCCTAAAGATACAGTTAGAAAAGCGAGTTCCGTATGCGCGCTAAAGGAAATAGTCCGCAGGCGGCCTTTTTGCAGGTATTGACCTTACATCCTGCGCGATCATCAGCCTCGGCTCAGAAACACCAGAAAAAGCAGATGTACTTACCGACGGTGCATGCTGGAACACCTTGTATTCTTGTCCGAGGCGGTCGTCCAGCTCAAGAACGGCAGCGACGTTGCCGCAACGGTAGCAATAATTTGGCGCACTCCATACGGTGACGATCGTGTTATCGAACATAAGCTTGAAACCCTCCATCGCGAGCTGATGCGCCCGCGCGATGAGGTCGATGTTGTTATGGTGCGCAAACACCTTAGTGATATCTGCACCGAAGAGGAAGCCCGCGCCGCGCGGGGAGAGGCCCCAGCCGGTGATGTCTGAAGGTCGTGTGAGCGCTTTCAAGGGGGCAGTAGGAAAGGGCGTACCATCTGGGTCTGACCAGAGTAGGTCGCACATGGGTCCGTCGTGCGGGACTTCTTGTTTTCGATCAATGGCACGAATCTATAGTAACGTTATTAAGCAAGCCCATGGCCCCCACGAAACGTTACAATGCACCTGGTCGATGCCCTGCAAATTCGGACTGAGGCCGCCGTGCACGCAGAACACTCGCCCATCAACCACTGCGCCAAGCGCCAGGTAATCAAACACCTCACAGCACCACCGCCAGACGTTACTACTACCGTATTTGCGCTGGCATTCGTCGTAGAAGCCGTATACTTGGGTGATCTGTCGCGACTCGTGATTCCCGCGGATGAGTGTCATGCGTTCCGGGTAGCGGACTTTGAGGGCAAGGAGCAGGAGAAACGTTTCCACAGAGTAGAATCCGCGGTCCACGAAATCGCCTACCGGAGCGTCGGAAGAGGCCAAGAGGAGACAGACCGCGGCACGTACCCATGAAGAGATAGTTTGTTTCTGGACATGACCCGCCGACCTTGAATAGCTCCATCATGTCCCAGAACTGCCCATGAATATCTCCACATATCTTCAAAGGCATTTAGATGGATGAAAGAGGGTGATTAAAATGCCAAGCGCACCGTTACTGGCGAGTCTACCACTTGTACGTTGGCTTCCTCAATCAATATCTCTCTCGCTTTGATGCATAATCGCTTCACTTCTTCTTCAGATATTGGCTCACAACGTATGAGCTGTTCAATTTGTCTGTGCAGCACGGTAAATCCGCAGGTAGCACTGGAGAGAAGGGTGCGTACCTACCTGTCCAAATCGCTAGGCATCGATTGGGATGAGAATTTGGGGGATGTTTGATGTTTAAGCCAGAGATAAAGGCTGTTACAAGGGGCTATTGAGCTAGAGGGGTCTTCTTTTTTCAAAGGTGTGGGTGCGCGGTCGAAATTTGGGAGTAGGAGGAAGGCAAGCTTCAACTTCAAATCTGCGCGTCATGGCACGCGTCCTATCACGTGCACGAGCGTCTCGGGAATCGGGATATACGAACGAGTTTTGCGCGGTATCTATTAATTTTGTTCTCTTGAAATACTACCATGCGCCGTATAGCGTAAGTAGCACCTCGTTTGACAAGGTACAAGGTTTTAACGATTTGTCTAACGGATCATTGTAGACTTCATAGATGCTGGTAATAGAACATGGTTCCGACCGGCGACGGCAACGAGTGGGGTGCCTGTACGCAACGCGCACGCACCCTCAGGGTCTTACTTCGCGCGATGGCTATGCTATTATCGGCAGTCATGACGACAAATAGTATGTCCTTGTTTTCCTGAGGTAAGTCCTGAACGCTAACGTCTACATATGTAGAATCGAAACGGATATCAAAAACAGACCCATAGCTTACTGACATTCCGAAAGATGCGCTAAAACCGAGGAACCTCTAGGGGTAAAATTCGCAACGTGGTCCGCACCAGGCACTCAGAAGTCCCCCACACCGTCGCAAGAAGCGTCGAAGTTCGTTTATCTCCGAATGCCACTAACGTGTGAGATACATGCAGCTCGCCTGCGCGCACCTGAACGATTGAACCTGTGCTCGGTCGAAATTGCAAAGCCTCACCCTCAGGCTTGAGGAGAAGGAAAGAAACCTACCTAAAATCACTCCTTACCGCAGGCAGCACACTGTCCGCGTGCCATGCGGCTCTGGATGTGCCTTATCCAGGTGACCTTCCGGGTACGGCATCATCGGCAGGTACTGATATTTGCATATTCACCTGTGCTGAATTGCTGATAGAAGGCCGCGCAGAAGTCATATATCACTTCGAGGCGGGCCAACCTCAGCAAGCTTGTGACCTGACTGTAGCTCGAAATGAAGTGATAATCTCACGAGGCGTGTGGCCATCCGCAAGAGCACCGAGTACGCATTCACCTCCCTCCTTGTATCACAGCCGCCTTAAAAGGGTGCAGCCTTCAGTATACGCCTTTATCGTGGCCTGCAAGGCGGCTGCTCACACTGGCTCGAACGACCACAGACACCTCTTCTACAACATTGTTACGCTTTATCTATCGTGTACCTAACTCCCGACAACATATCCACTCCCAGTATGAACAATCCGGTATGATGCTAGAATTCTGAATGTTCAGTGGTAATGGCTGACAGACGTGTAGGTTGGCAAAGAGGCACATTCAACCACAGCCAGAGCTCCAGCTATGGTTTTTTCTCCCGCTCGGACTTCTCCTCTGGCTGTGGCTCCAACTTCGACCTTGATCTCAATGTCGCAAGCAAATGAGCAGGTATCGTACCACGATCTTTACCGGTGCAAATGAGCGGCATCAGCTGACAAACCTCAGATTGCTAAGGTGAAGCTGGACCCCGTCCCTG
>NW_006767629.1:4406482-4435373 GCF_000300595.1 Phanerochaete carnosa HHB-10118-sp
AAGTTCTCCCTTCACCTCTTGTTCGCTCAGGTTGGATTTTGGAGCCATCAGGATGAGGCGCGGCTCGTCCTCCTCATCATCAGACTCGCTCAATTTGCCAGATGACAGCGACACTGCTTCAGGTGACGATTCTGATGACTTGGACTCACTGCTGCCGTTGTTACAAGACTTCGAATAGTCTTTGCAGTGGTGATGGCAATAACGGCAATTATCTTCCTCTGAGTCATCACTCTCTGGCTTTCTCTTCCGACCGCGGCGTCCAGAAGCACCCTTAAGAAGAGAGGGATCAATGACTATAGCCTCACGGTGCCGCGCTGTGCCATCCATCACCACGACCTGACCCTGCATAGATGCTCCAGTGAGTTTGCGCCATTCCTTCATGTTAGGTGGCTCGCAGTTGAGGTTGTTCACCTTCAGCTCACGTTTGAATGCACTGTATGCGGCCCACCCCGCAGGTGTAAGGCTGGCAAAGACGCTAGATGGTGGTGGCGGTGGTGCGGGACCGTTCTGAACACCGCAATGAGGCATGGTGATTTTGTGAGAGGGACGGTGATTGAGATGTACTAGTTGCTGGGAAGAGGAGAAGGAGCCAAGCCAGTGTAGAAGAGAAAACCAATGTTTATATTATATTTTGGCATATTTGTGACATAAATTGAAGTTCTCTATCTGGGCACCTCTATATGATCACAGCCGCGAATAGAAGGCCGATAAGGACTACTGTTATCTGCTCACAAACAATATAACAAGCTAAGTGTTACATGTGTTCAAATCTGGCTAGCCGGGCTGTAAGTAATCTGATTACCTCTGCCAAAGCAATGTAATGAAGCCTTTGTTATTTCCTTTCACTTCTGTATTCCTGATCTATTTAAGGTCACTATTGCTCTGCTATTCACATGGTTAGATAGGTCTGAGCGGGCACCCTAGCACCAAGCTTCATAGCTGCCCTCAACACTGCCCATATGCTCACGCACAGGTTACAATAATATAGTCGGAGATATCTGTACATGGGCATCCTTCTTCTTCATAGGCCTTCTAATAGTACCCCGTGCTTAGATCCTCATACCTCCCCTGAACAAACCTGTTGGTGCCCTCTATAGCTGGGTCTGACACACAGTGAATGTGATTGTAACTAGATAAAAACATGCAAGAAAGTACAGGCAAACACATACATCGTATAGGCAGGAACAGGAAAACAAAGATCCAAGATACTCACTGCAAAGGCGGCATGAGTCCACCGTTGGTAGTGTTCAAGGTTTAATGAAAGACCAGACACCATTCTGCCAAGATTCAATGCCAGGAGCAGCAAAAATCAAGCATGCCAGTACAAGCTGAGTCTTGGATGAACAGCCACTGCTAGAAGGTATGACATTGCTTGTAGAGGGCATGACTTCTCAGCTACTAAGCTTATGGAGGGCTGGAGAGAGACAACAAGTGACAGAGAAAGTAAGAGTTAAGCCCTAATCTCTATCAGGAAGGGCATGTCGAATGGAGTATGCATGAAGCTCCGAGTCATGAATGCAGTAAGTGCTGGCTGCTGTGCCCTCACCAATACTGTCAGTATAAGATTACAGGCCCTGAGCATGTACTTCTGGGCAAGAAAGTAAGAGAATGCCGGCTATCATGCGATTAATCCAGAAGCTGACTGCAGTATCAACATAGAGTTCAATTTAGTCCACAAATGCAGTCAGTAACATCCTGCTAGTGTAGAGTGCAATCAATGAGGGCTATTTCCGGGGTGACAGGGAGATGGTAGGTGTTAATGACACACATCTGGGATAGATTCTGATGTCTTCTCATCTGTACTTGGCCAGAGATTATGTCACATGCAACCAAAAGACAATGTACCAGGATGCTTGCTCACACAATCAGCTTGCCTCTCCATCTTTTGGATTCATATTGATCTGCTGTGGAAAGCGAACTCTTTGTGTATGAGCAACCTCTTCCAGTGCTCGAAAAGTGCAAGCCTGAGCACCTGCAAGAGACTAATAAGTATCTCCGGGTAGTATTTAACGAACAGTGCACAGACTAGCTGTCAGCAGAAAACAGACCATTGCAAATGCTAGATTCCCTGCGAAGAGGTCCCGCACAGGCCTCCAAATCGCTCGTACTTAGTCGCGGTGGTATAAACGAAGGGGGGCGCGTCTTGGTCTTATGAGCGCCTAAATTATGTAAGCACCGCTTTGGGATAGTCTCCTCAACCGCTTCACGCTCGGACGTCCACCCTCCTCCGTAATCCTCCTCTGCAGCTCACCATGCCGCCTATGGCATTCACTGGAATTGTGACCAAAGCCGGTGTCATGAGAAAGACGGCCACGGTCACTGTCTCACGGCTGGTCGCCCACCCACGTACAGGAAAGGTGCGCTTTCGCTGACACCGGAAGTTCGCGAACTATGGCTCATTCTTTCCGGACTTAGATGCTTGAGCGCAGCAAGAAGTTTTTGACACACGACGAGCACAATGGTATGTCCCGAATCCTGTCAGATTAGCGACCACTAATCTGCCAGGTGCTGTACTTAGAAATGCGGCTGAATGACCAGGTCGTGATTCGTAACTGTCCACCAATATCTGCCCGCAAACGGTTCAAGCTGGAGACCGTCCTAAAAAGCCCTGAACGTGAGCGCGAGGAGCATCACCGGAGGCAAGCAGAGGAGGCTGCAGCGGCCGTGAAGACGCAACTACAAGCCGCGGTTGCGTGAGATCGGCGTCTGGAAACGGTCCGTCGCGAAAGCCCTAAGGGTTATCCTTCTGCTCATTAGCGCATACCTAGATGACAACTCTATCGGGACACCGCAACGGATACGCTCGAAACTCCGAGCTTGAGCGTGCTTCCCTGGGCAGGCCGCGCGGTTGAGCTTCAGTCTAGTCAGACCCTGAACACGATTCCATGTTAACGCGCTTACACCTTGTCTCTACTTGGCAGAATCAAAATACCACTCGAAGTTACACTCTCCCTAGACTGAGTACATCGCATGGCATTCCATTTATCCAGGCATGTACATCATTAATCCGTTGATATCGCGAACCTACCATAGCATCCGGCTTCTGATACCCTACTTCTCTGTAAACGGACCCCCGGACAATTTGAGCTGATCGACCCGCAGTTTCACGGAGTTCTAAGATGCGCCCAGATAACTACCGAGAAACGTGCACATACGCCATCGGCGAGATATTCGTATCAAGTTATGATCTCGGGAGCACCTTGTCAGCGGGGAGAGGTTCGGTGATATCAGCGATCAGGGGTAGCCCCATTCTCCGTAATCGCTCTTTCTGGTGCTCTCTGTGGCGGAAAGCTCAGCATACAAAGTGGTGCAGTGGAAGCGATAGTCTCCTTTGCGATGGGTCCTACTTACGACTCCGATAGTTCTCTTCAGTGAGGAGCCCGCTGGGTTGTATGTACATGTTAGGCTTTCGGCTACTAACAAGAAACCGTTCCAGCACCTGGACTCCGCAGGAGCCGGGATGTACATCATGTGTTTGGCGTGGCTCCGCTCATACACGTTCTTTCGGGCATATCCTCCTATGTGCCCAAGTGATATCCACAAAGTCAGCAGCCCTGCCAAAGACAGATTGCAATCGGCTCGCTTCACAAGGGAAGACTTTCTGAGCCCCATGCCGTTACTTTACTTTCTCAAGGCCAGCTGATCCGCGCTGACGCTGTACATGTAGGTTAATGTGGGGCAGGCGTGTGATGTTGACTCCGCAGTCGCAACGGTACCCAGTTGTATGTGCTCTCCTTGGTTTGTGCCACAACGTCTCTCGCTTGCGAGGTGCGCCCAACAGCTGTAAACGTATCATATTCTTCGTTTACTCTGGGCTTAACCTCGCGCCTCGCCGTTTGCGCTAACACGAGGACCCAGCGCAGCGCTCGGCATGTATGTCACTCATCTCTTTGTTCTAGAGATCATAGGAGTTGTGGTCCGCTGATCTTTGGTACTCGCTCTAGGAGCTTCCATCTGCGCCAACATCGCGCTTGGACAACACCGCCGGGCAGCAGAACCCACAGCAGCCCCGATATATCCTGATTACCGCTGACACATTGAGGCATACGTGCAGGTTCGTCGTATGGAAGAGGGCTAGTGGATCCTCGGTGCCTATTCATACGGCTCCATGAGCCATCGGCGTGCGTGGGACTATTTGTCATGTTTACAAACTCTGAAGGGGGTGTCATAGCTTCGCTGCACCTGTGCTCGGCCGATACGACTTCTTTGCCGGTAATGTGACCATGGCATAGCGTTGTCTCGGCTGCGCCGCGAAGAGATCACAGGACCGCAGAAATGGGGTATGTCGTACAGATGACACAGGGTAACCCGCGCTGAGCGCTGAGCGCCGACTCATAGCTATGTGGATCAAATACCGATAACGACTTGAAGTGGGCATAAGGTGCAGGTGCATGCGATCCAGATCGAGTGCAGATAGATGTCTAGGCAAGGGCTGGTGACAATGTAAGGTTTAATTACCGCTGGACGCGCCACTCGGTGCTACGAGGTCCGCTGAGTAACTCGTCTATTCGCCATACTAGTTGCTTATCCCAGAAGCAGCTAATGCGGGATACGGTAGGCGGAGCGCCGGGCAGACGAACACCGGTGAGTGGCGCGATGCCATCTCGTAACCTTAAGAGATGCAGGTAGCTAAGGTTATAAGTTCAACCAGGCGCGGAGTTTGAGCAAGTGCGGCCTTTGTTGCTCTGCGCAATAGTAGACGCACATCGCGATACGGACGGCAGCAGTGCTCGCGGCTAGATGTGCGACATGTAAACGGATGAGTGGGAGTTTCGGTGACTTAGACAAAGAGCTGTATGCGGGCCATGTCACTCCCCGTGCAATCATTCTGGGCCAATCAGCAAATAATCCGTCGCATGTCCCGCAAACGTCGAAGACCGTGTTGCTCTTGTAGAGCACTGAGAGCAAGCGACATGCTGTAACATCTTTTAAGAACCTGGAGCGAGATTATTGTGTCATAGATATTTATGAATGGGTGCTCAATGATTTTTGTACACTGAATGCGCTTCAGCTTCAGTTAATGTGTTATATCAGCGTCGAACACAACCTCACTATCATCATCTGTGGCCTTGAGACTCGTCGAGGACGTACAGGGACTAAGCTACGTACCAAATCGATGGGGAAGTACTACGGTAAACCATTTTGTCTTGCTTATGAAGCTCTTTCAGGTATGCATTTGTGTATTAAACTTACTCTCTGCATTTTGTACTAGTTGGGTGACCAGAGCCTAGACATGTCTTGTCACAACCGAGATATCATTACATATTGCTTTCAGCTTCTTGGATAGACCGTTCATTTGGTGCAGTTTTGCTCTTACAGAGCAGTACAGTGCTAGCTTGAGCCGGGGTATCCCGCATGTCCACACATGGAAAGTAAGTACGTTCACGCGCCTTACACTTATACCTTCCTGATCAAAGGCTCACGCGAACTCGGGCTTGCGAGTTATTTTGGTACGTGTACTAGGGCCGTCCGTGGACCACTCTTTTTTGCCGGGAGAGCCATGTGTGGGAAACGTTGCTGCGAATAATCAGGGTCCGCCAGCTTCTCCTTCGGGAAGTCGCCGCTTCGCGGCATGCGGCCGCTCACACACGCTGCACCGTTGACTGACATCTCGCATGGGTCTACATCGTATGCTTATCCATTACGCAATGAGAGGCCGTGCCAAGCACAGCGCTCTGTCTTTCAACCCAATGGGAAGGAACAGTTCGGGAACCGGTGGTTGCATTTCCCTATGGCCAAGGGTCGTAGAGACAGTTGCAATCAAGGACAAAGGAAATCTGCATTATGCTGCGTGGACATATGCAGACCCGACATGGCGGCACCGCGTTCTGAGAGTAGATATAATTAGGACTTATGAAACCCGGCTGGCAATCGAGCGCATGTGCGCGGCCAGCTCCGCTGGCAGTCGACCGGCTCCGAACAAGGACTTTAGTACCCTATGCGTCAACTTCACGCCCCAAGCCGTTCGAAGCAGTCGTAAATATGACGAATATGGCCGTCGCAAGAGCTTGTTAGGCCTTGTAGTCGGTTGCTATCGCGATGAGCAGCCCAATGAGAATACGTCTCAAGCCAAGGAATCCAATGGCAGATCGACATGGCGCTACGAAGGATTAGCTTCCAGTCAGCGCAGACCAGCAAGCGGAGCGGAGCTGCCTAATGGAAACCGCGAGCCCTATCTTTGTGCTCCCGTTGCCGCTCTTGATCCATCCTTCTGTAGGACCACGATGCGCAGCCGTCCCTGCACAAGAATGAAGCACAAGCCTCGCAAATGAACGAGGTCGTCGCGAGGCACATGGCAGCTGATGAAGAACCTTACTCGTCAGGGTCTGCTCAGGGTCCTTCGGGTAAACGCCACGACTAGGGAACACAGGCACCCACAAGCACGAAGCGCTCACGCGCCCTGCCCGACGGATCGCACGGCGGACAGCGGGGACTGCGCATTGCCGGGGGCGTCGACTAAATATCGCGCATGCTCGCTGTGAAAATTGGGTGACTTAATTCGCACATATACTCCAGGTGTAGATGAACCATCGGCGATTTGCGTTCATGCTGAATGATTACGAGTGGTACATGCTTTGGTAGGCTGGCGCTTTCTACGGTGGTCAGTGGCACGGATATGGTTGGGGCGCGAGCGCAGCGTGTACACCCGCTCGCTGCCGCGGCGCATGGCTGCGTTGGGGTCACGTCGTTGAGGCGAGGTACGAGCTACGAGGAATGTGGGTTGGCTTGATGAGAATGAAAAGGTCAACAAATGGCTCATTGCCGCGAGCAACGATTTCAACGTACAGAGTAATGAGGGTTCGGTGAATGCAGATGTGCGGCTCAAAAGTGGATTGTTACTGTTCTACAGTCGTCGAAGAGTAGTCTATAGACGCCTTCCGGTGAAAAAGGGACGTTTGGGCAACGTCGATTGAGCCACGATTGTTGGTTCACCTTCAGACTCGTGAAGCACTACTAGGCCCGACGCAACACGTCAATCATACAACCAGAGTTTACACCGTACCGGGATTCGCGTTATAAAAATGCCAAGGACACATTGCTTGACAGACCTTACAAACTCAAATCGCACCGGTCCTGTGATGTGTTTGATGATTTTCATTTCCACAAGGGTGGCACAGTACTACTAAGAAACCAGGTACATATCTAAGAGAGATAAGTGGTCAGCATGCAGCAAGCAAAATGAGTTGCACAGGGTGTCAGACGAATATATAATGATTCCGGATAGACGTTGACCTCATAGAACCGTGGGTCTCAGTAGAGGGAGTCTATTTTGTCATCCCAGTGGGACAACCCAGACATAGAGGGAGACAAGACTCACGATCACCGGTTCTTGAAGTAGTCGAGGAGGACGTGCAGGCCCTCAGACTCGGAACCGTAGTCCTTGACGACGACGCAAGAGCAGCCAACGACCTTACGGGGGTTGCCCTCGCGGTCGATCTTGCAAAGGCCGGCCCAGGTACCGAGGACCTTGGCGTCACCGACCTTGATGAGGTTGATCTTGTGCTCAGCACAGAGGGCTTCGATGAGCTTGATGTACTCGGCTTCTGTACAGGTCTCGACGAGAACGCAGAGGTGAGCCTGACGCTTGTCGAGAGCCTTAGCGCACTCGCGGAGACCGCGGGCGAGACCGTCGTGGACGAGGGCGTTCTTCAGGACTTGCTACATGTTCTCCGTTCCTTAGCATCCGAGATTATCTCACGCAAACCCGTTCACGCACCTGAAGAGCATCCTCAACGGACAGCTTGCCCTTGGGGGCCTCAGTGGAAACCTCGACCTCTGCCGCGGGGGCCTCGACCTGAATTTCATCTCCAGCGTCAGACATCCTGCGGGAGGAATGTATTGTTGAGCTCCTCCGTGCTGCGCGAGTTCATTGTGTGACACAACGACGTACGTTTGTTGAATTTATAACGGCGATGTCGTCTTCCGCTCTCGTTGATGTGAAGAGAAAAATAAGGTTCGCCAAAATCGCAAGGTTATCTGGGATTTCAAACCCCGCTGGCCATCACCGAGAGCCAGCGCGCCTCGGGAAAGACGTTTGCCCGACGCTTGACATCGTTGAACACGGCGCGTGTGACGACTTGCTCGACATCTCCGACGGTGGACATCTGTCGACGAGAACAGTAACATAAGCTTGCATCTATGGTACGACTTTTAGTTGCATATATGCGTAGCCGTTACCGACACTTTCTGTGTAGAGTCTCGCATTCTTGCACGCGCATGACGGTGCTGAAGGTTCGTGTTCGATGCCGGCTTTCCCGTCAAAGGCATACTTACAGGCTTGCAGCACACAAGGACTCAGTATGGGGCATAAAATGGACCGCAAAAGACGAGGTTGTATCCATCTCCGCCGACGGCACCATCAGGAAATGGAACTCGACCTCGGGTCAGGTTTCCCTTAGCCAACCTGCCCACCCCCTGGCTATTGTCTCCGTGGACGTCAACGTCGGGGGAGATTACGCATTGTACAACACTCTAGAAGGCCTAACATGCCTATGGAACTTGGACAACGGGGAGCTAGTGGGGAAACACGAGAGCTATGTCCGCGATCCGAAGGAGGCGACCGAGCCAGGTGAGTGGTAGCTACTCACAATGGCCTGCACGCTATATGCGCGCTGTGTACGAAGACGAGGACGCTGACGCGTCTGCTCCGCATGTAGCCTGGTCTGTTTCCATAAACCCCACAGGAGAAACCTACGCCGCTACAGGCGGCACGGGCAATGTCACAATACACTCTGCCGACCCTCAATCTTTCGGCGAACGTCGTGCCGTGCTTCCCAGCGGTCGCAATAAATTTGGTATGTTCTGCAAACATGTGGGTTATCGTCATCTATCCCGTAAGAGTCGCCACCATCTTTTACTTTGTTCCGGTTCAGTTCATGCCCGCAACATGCCCCATTTCCTTACCTACGATCGCTTAGACGGGTTGCTAACGATTATATGAATCAACTAGAGCCCTGATGGGAGCAGAGTAGCGATGTCTTCGGAAGCCGGTCAGATCTACGTTTTCGACCTCGCTTCCGAAAGGTTGCTTGCCACATACGTCTCCCACGCAATGGCGGTACGCTCGCTCGCCTGGTCATCAGATTCCCAGGTACTTTGCGTCCGCTAGTTCCTAGGACGCCCTCTGACTAAATTGCATCTCCGCCAGCTACTAGTGTCGGCGTCTGAAGACAAACGCCTCACACTGCACGACGTGCGCTATACGCCATCTGGAAAGCCAGGCTCCGGCGCCGTTGCCACGTTGACCGGACATTCATCTTGGGTGCTCAGCACTGAACTCTCTCCGGACGGCAGGCTTGCGCTCTCGGGGTAAGTAGGAGCGCCGCCGCCCGTGTCCTATCACTCACCCGCCGCGCGTCCCAGGTCCGCCGACAAGACCATCAAAGTATGGGACCTCGGCGCCCGTGCTGCGGTCTCTACCATACAAGACACCGGTGAGGTGTGGGGCGTCTCGTGGAGGCTCAAGCCGCCCCAGCATGGTTCACCCGGAGAGTTTGTTAGCGGTGGAGAAGACGGCATCGTGAGGTGGTGGAGGGGCGCCGGCACTGGTTAGAAAATAGAATTACCCTGTTGTCCACTTGTAAGGTACGGATGCGTCTCGTCGAACGGAGTTGATTTCTTGCTCTGAGAAAGATGTTCTCGCCGCCTCTGCCCGTCTGCAGCCGCGACCTGAGTGGTCGGACCATGAGACTCGCGCCCTCGGGGCTCCCCATGTGTTGAAGACGAGAATACAGCTTATCTGACACCTAAGCAGGCAAACCCGACGTTTTGCGGCCGCCGCAGCACGTTGGTCGCGTCCTTCTCTGTCACCATTTGCCGCCCACACGGTAAGAATGAATGGCCAGCGATGTCTTGCACCATCCATGGAGGGCAATTTGCCTAGGGTGCTCTAAATCAAGGCCGCTCCGCGCATTTACTTGCGGATATTGGTAGGTGGCTCATGTCTCATGCATCTGTACCCGTCTCACTGAACGAACCACACAACAGAGCATCGATATCGCGTCAGCGTGGGCGATCTACAACCGTTCGCCTGATCTGCGACTCTCCGCGGGGGCGAGCTAACGGCCCTTCGATTACGGGGTAATGTCTCATTGTCGTTTACGTCCCATTCACCTCCGGGCCACTCATGTTGGATCGACGACCGGGGCGCGGTGGTAAAATGTCTCTCTTCAATGCTCGCCATCGCGCCTGGCAGCAGCCATGGAAGACCACACCACAGACACACCTGACTGGGTCGTGGACGCGCTGCGGCGCGCGTTCTTTGGCACGCACGTCCCTCGCACCCGCCGGTGCACCGTGGTCGGCGTCAGGTCTTGAGCAGGGCCTATCGACGGTGCGCGCTAGTGGTCGATCTCCCTGTGACATCCCACCGAGCTCGTCCCTTTCATTCGACGCATATTTCCGGCTCATTAAGTCACAGGATATGCATATGGTGGGGCTGTGCCACACTTCGTGCGGCGCATAGATATTCATTTAAGGCGAGTTTACGACCCTGATTGTGTGTTCTGCCGCGTTCTCATTGGCTGGCGCGTAGAACGCCGGTTTAACCTTCCAACTCCCCCCTACACTTCCCCGCTTGGCCTACCATTCTCGCAAATAAGTATTACCTGTCGAGCATAGGCATAGGAGCACCGCTGGAGATGTGCCTCGCCGCCGACAACTCATGTTGCCGAGATAGGTACACGTCCACCGGTTCTAACGAGCCCTGGCAATAACGTCCAGAAAGGGTCCCCACACATTTCATTTCACAAGTAAGTTTCCGAGGCCCATTTGCCCGCCGTCCTCTGGTCCTGCTTCGAGCACCGCTGCGCGCCGAGGGAGAGCAAACACCGCCGGCGCTGACGCTGATTGTACGCTTTTCGAGGACGACAAACTGGGGACCGCCGGTGTCAGTAGTCGGTGTCTTGGATTGGATTGCTTACTTTGGCAGCCAATGGAATGTGTGTAATGAAGCTTTGCTCGTCCATGGCCATCAACTCATCGTGACATCGTGATGTCTCTGCACCACCGTCCAGGATGGCCGTCCCGCGTTGCGTTGCACAGGGCCCTGGCGACGCTTCCCACTCTCTCAGAGGCTCGGACGCAAGCAGCTGGCTCACAACTAAGATGCGAACAGCGAGTTGAACAGCGAGTCCTCCAGCAGCAGTGTCTGTCACACGAGCGCCGCGTTGCAGCCTGGGAATGCGCTGCAGATAGAGGCAAGTCCGACAACCACTTGCGTCGCGCAAGCCACAGACATCATGGGAGGACCGGCGAGCGCGCGTGCGAAAAGGAAAGGTGTCTCGACCTATCGCTGACAGGCCTCAAATGGCTGGTTCTGACGAGGCGGCGCGGCAATACGGTGGAGGGCGCTGTCGCGCTGTCCGGATGTTTAACCGAAGGGTGCCCCTCGGCAGTTGACTGGACGGCAGCCGCAGACGCCCGTTCAGGGACGCGCGGGTTTGAGTTGGACGAAGGAGTGGGTGATCGGGGCGTCGTGCAGGCTCGCAGCGTGCACGAGAGCAACGTACGCGGACCACCGATTGCAACTGCCAACGTACGGTTAAGGTTCGCGCGCGCGCGGGGACGGTCACGCGGGCGACTGTGCGACCTGGGGGGCAGGCGCGCGGGGGGAGCGCTTGTGCCCTTCCCGCGATGTGTGTCCTGCTGCCACTCTGGGCTCGTCCGCGCGCGACGAGCACTGATTGACTTTTGCGCAGGGCACATCGGACGAAGCAGAGGACCCTTATGACCACGGGCACCGTCCTCATCTCCTGCACACACCGTCCGGCCCTCACGACGCTTCGAGGCGAGGCAGGCGCCCTGCGGGGGCTTCGTGCAGCGTCTATTGCCACGTCTGTCGAGGCCAGCTGGACAGAGGCGAACGTAATGCTATGAGACATCCACGGGCGAAGAACGTCCGTGGCAACACTTATCGCCTGCGCCATGCCGTCACCCGTTCCCGTGCTCGGCGGGGGTAGTGCCAGTCGGGCTCCGTCGTACGCCGCGGGGCTTCCCTGCTGGCGTTTCGTGCGCATTGCACTGGGGACGGCACTCGCTGGGTGGAGCTGGCCCGAGCCGTGGGACGCGCAAGGCACGCAGCATACAGAGGCGGTGCACGGTCTGGCACGGTCGTGCACAGCTGCGCGCGCCTGGGCCGGAGGAAGAGTAGCAGCGATGAAGAGCAGCGAAGCTTCTCGATTGCTCCTCTCGTTCGCACGGAGAGGGAGGCATACGCGAGCGTGTGTGTGTGTGCGTGCGCGTGCGGACGTCTCCCGGACGGAAGAATTCTATAATTATGGCGCAGTGCGAAGCTCCCTCCCCCAATACACACGCACATACTCGTAAGTTGCCATCCCCTTCGCCCGGGCGGCTAGGTCGCGGGGCAACTACACACCTGGTGCACTTATCGCACCGTATCGCAATTCGAAGCCCCATTAAGTCGTGCGTGCAGGCGCCCTGACATGCTGGCATGTGCCGCCCGCGCGGCATGTTCTCCCGCGGGGGATCGTCGCTCGGCGCAAACGGCACGCGCGCTGGGCGGAGTGGGCATGAGCAGCCACTAGCTCGTCGGGCTCGTAAGCGCAAGTTACTTTGCTGCTCCACCGAGCGCGCGCACGCCTGCGAGGCAGAAGCTTCACTCTCTCCCGTGCACCCCGAGCTGCCCTCATAAGAGGGAACAGCGCGCGGGCGGTCATCAGGGCTTTAATGCGTAGCATGGACGTTCTCGACCCGCGAGAAGTCGGCGAAGCGTCGTCAGAGACAGGGTCCCCTCGTTTCCGGCGGCTCAGCGTGGGTGAGATGAGGGCAAAACAGTGGGCATTCGTATAAGTTAGTTAGGTCATCTATGGAAACGAAGCGCTATGAATGGGAAACTGAATGCGAAGACGAGAGAGAGAAAAGTGCAGAGCGATGAGAGACGGACGATCGGCGATCGATAAGGGGCTACTACTTTCACAGGAAGGGCTGACTGAGCAGAGAAGAAGATAAAAGAAACTAGAGAGAGGCATGTTTTCCATACATGATGAGAGGCCCAAGTGAAAAATCAAGATGGATGAAGAAAAAGATACAATGCGACAGATACCCAATGAAAGAATAGAGTGCATAAGACGCATGGGGATCCGATCCGAGCAAGTCCGACGAAAGGAGATAGCGGATGGGGGAGGCATGTCTTGCACGGGCGAATTCACGCCGCGAGGCTGCCCCGGCGGTACATCTGGTGCTCCGGCCGCCAGCTGTTCGAGCTGTGGTGCGGGCCGTTCGCGGAGAGCGCCGAGTACGACGAGTACGGGTACTGCATCTGGCCGTCGTGGTGCTGCTGCTGCTGATGCTGCTGATGCTGGTGCTGCTGGGCCGCGTGCGCGTGCGGCACCGCGGACGAATACGGCGAGGCGACGGCCAGGCCGCCGCCCCCGGCGCCGAGCGCGGGACGTCGTGCAGCCCCGAGCCGTAGTGCGACTGCGACGCCATGCTCGTCGCGCTCGAGAGCGCGGGCAGCGACGGGATCGAGCCGCTCCGGTGCACGAGCCGGTCCGTCTGGATGGGCGCGAGGTGGACGGGCGGCGAAGACGAGCGCGCGTGCGAGGCCGACGGCTGCGAGACGTAGTTCTGCGAGCCGTACGAGGAGTACGAGGACTGCGGGTACGAGCAGTGCGAGTCTGACGAGCCGGGCTGGCCGGCGTGCGAGGGCTCGATCTGGCTCGAGGAGTATACGCCGACCGAGACCGTGTTGCCGTTGTACGACGAGACGCCGCTGGCAGGACCCGGCTGTGGCAGCGCAGACGCGGCGGAAGACATGTTGTTCGCGTATGCCTGCGAATATCCAGAGGCGTACGTTGCGCCTTGTGGGTGCGCCTGCCCCGGGGAGGTAGGCTGCATCTGAGACGTGGTATGCGACAGCGACATACGGGAACGGCCCAGCGCTGCAGAGTGGGGCGTCGCTCGTCAGCTGTGTGTCGCTCAGGGGAATCAGACCGCAACTCACTTGGGGACGACTCGTACTTGCTTGGGTGGAGCCCGGACTGCGATGACGCATGATGCGAACCGTACTGCCCGTACGCATACGGCGTCGTAGGCGAAACTGGTTGGCTCTGCGCACCGTATTGGCTCCCTGAGCTCGAAGCAGGAGACGCGGGTTGTTCGCGCTCGTCGTAGAAGGACGTGTCCACCTTTACCGATCCATATCGCTGGTTATCCGTCTGGCTCCAGTGCGACGGCTGCGGGATGGCTGCGTAACCAAGTTCCGGCGACTGCGAAACCTTGCTCGATGGATGGAGCGCTCCGTTGTTCAGGGCGTACTGCGGGGCCTGCACGAGCTCCGGGGTGGAGCGCGCAGAGGACGAGACACTGTGCGAGGTGTAGGCGGGCTCGAGCGGCGGCGGGGTGTCTGGCGGCTCAGGCACCGACGTGGGCTGGTTGGAGATGTGGGCACCGTCGACGGCAGACGCAAGCGCGAGGGGTGGGGTACAGCTGGAGGAGCGGCTCCGGGACTTGGCGGTGCCGGCAGACGACGGGGTTTGCGAGAGGCGTGCCTGTTTCGACATTGCTGCCCTTGTGGCCGTGCCAGAAGTTCGCCGCGAGCCAGGCGAGAGATGGATACGGTAGCTGGCATCAGGAAATCAGCACGACAGTAATGAGCCAAGACGGTCCTCGCTAAGCTAGCGGCTAGCCGACGTCGTACGACGGGGATCCACACCGCGAGCATGTCAGCAAGCTCACCAGCTCGCTGATTGCGTCGCCGGGGGGCCCGTGCACGGACTCGAGAGGAGAAGAGAGAGGGAAAATCGGGGGAAAATATCGCTACGGGAGAACGCAGCGAAAGCGTGTAAGCGCCTGCACGCGCCTAGCTATCGCAGGCTTCGAAGCAGAAAGGGATGGCACTCACTGTTGCTGGAGATTGTCCTGCCTCGAGCATCGCGTCTCACAGCCGGGGAAAGGGCACTTGTGGTTGCGTTCGCCGGTGTGGACTCGCGTGTGGCGTGCGAGATGGCCGCTGGTGGTGAAGCTGCGGTCGCATTGGCTGCAGACGTAACGGCGGCGAGGAGATGGCGAGGGCTGGGATGGCTGGGTGAACATGGTAGACTCTCGCTTAAGGGAAGGGGAGGAGGTCGAGGTCGACATTGACATGCCAGGGTCGGGTATATGAAGGGTCCGCCTGGGGAGCCGCGGAGTGGTAGGGGAGGAGAAGGCAAGCCCTGGAGTCGCGATTAAATGAAGGAAATAGCGAGATTCGGATGGGAGATCGGTCGGATCCTGCCTATGCGGGAAGTCGAGCCTGTGCCGAGTTTATCTAGCCAGGATTTCTGGGTGTGATTGTGAGGATCTCCAGATTTGGTCTAGGACGAGAAGAGAACCTGCGAAGTTGCTTCCGCGCTGGCTCCGTCCCCTCCCTCTCTCTCTCTCGCACGGTCCACACCGGACAAAGACGGGCGTCTCAAACGGCGCCTCACCCGCGTCTCTCGGACTGATGCGCGGTCGTCGTCCAGGTGCATATCTGCCTATTAGGAAATCCTCGCCTGTCCGCCCGCCTTCGCGGAGGCGCCCAACTGAAATGAAACACGGACCCGGTGGATATCTGACAGCAGGTGGCGCGGTTCGTCCATGTCTCTTCCCCGCCAGAGACGGACTTTCTCGTCCTCCTTGTCGGTGTTACTTTCCTCAATGCTCTCCGGCTTCCATGCTTGGCCTTTATCTTCGCATGGCGGTACAAGGCGACCCGCCACGCCTCCCCCTCGCGTCCTGCCCACCGCCTCCAGTCCTCGCCCATCGCCCCAGACGCCGGCGAGGGGCGCCCTGCGCCCGTCTCAGCCAATGACCGGCCTTTATCGTCGCACGGCTCCTGCCGACCGTTCACACACCAGGCGCGTAGGCGTCATACGGTTCGTGTTGCAATCTCAGATGCCCAACAATTATCGCACACAAACGAACCCGCCTTTGTCCCTCCTGATCATGGGACGCCTCCGTGACGAATTCACCGACGTCCCCCACATCACGTCTCGTCTCGTCCGGCCGAAAATGTGATGCTTCGGCACGGCGCATGCACATCTTTTGGTGCTCCAGCCCGTCGTTACGTTACAGCGAGCCCGCAGGCCGAAACATCCGCCACTAGCCCCATATGTACACACTGCCATCACTGCGCGAACAGCGGCGGGTCCCAGCATCGCGCGCTCCCTTTATTCGGCTCCTCCAGCCCAGCCTCGTCACGACGCGAGGAAAATCTGACAGAGGATATGTAATGGCGCGGCCGGAAATGAGAGCGCAAGGCACGAGCGGCCTGTGCAACGAGGCGAGAGCCTTGACATGCCAGTGAAGCTGCTGCCGGGGAAGGCAACACATAGAGACCACCTCGTGACGCCATTCCAACTCCGCGTACGACAGACGGCCTGCCGAGCCATTGTATAGAATGGTAAATCAGCTAGCCGTTGTCAAAGCATCGCGGATCAGCCCAGCGTGACGTGCCTGAGAACGCCCCAATGGAGCGAAACAGCCTGCGTCGCCGGACAACGGAGAGCACGGGTAGGCTGACGGCATTTTCGCGACACGGCGCAGAGCCCGTCGCAGAGACGGCACCACCGGGGCGCTTCAGGAGTACAACCGGTGACAAAACAATGTGGTGCTGGGTGGATATTGTTTCTGGTATCGCATTGAGTCCAAAAACGAACAACGTTTCGTGGTGCGTCATGCTTACGGAGCGAGACAAGGCCCTGTAATGCAGCTTGGAACGGCTTATCAGACGGAGGTCTTGCACTTCGGAGAGCCCAGACGGCCGAGGCTGTGCCACATCGCTTCGCGAATAGAGGGCTTGTCGGACTCTGTGGAGAGATGTTCTGGTGGCCTTATCCTGGACAGCGGACGTCCGACTGTCATTCTCCCTGGATGTGTGACTGTCGTGCATGGCATAGTCGGGTGCATCTAGATGCTTGCGTGCTAGGTTGATCTGCGGCGGCGAGAAGCCACCGCGTAATGCGTATCGTCATTGAATGACCTGCGGGTGCTATATAGATTCGCGTATCAGCAAGCAATTCACTGACTCAAAGTGCACATACGCCGTACCAGAGCCGGACCCTGGTACCTTTTGAATGGAACAAGGCTCTGGAATAAAGCCCAGGTCTACGACATCTGGTGCAGTCTCTCCGTGAGGGAGAGTACTGGGGTTGCACACAATGAATCATGTAATTTTGAGACAGAAGTCAAATTACGCACCAGCACTAGTGTGAGAGCCTGGATATCGAATCGATGTTCTACGAGGACATCGAGGCGAGAGGAGAAAGCGTTTCCAGAGCGCTGTGGCAAGCCGCCATCACTGATGGGATGGCGTTTGGCGCTCTCGGCAGTCTCCGAGATCCTCGTGCGTTGCCGCAAGTGCGGTTTACCTCTGTCGCCTTGTCGTAGTAGTCCCTACCAAGTTCTCACAGGGCTGTCATGCATAAGCTAATTTGGCACTGGCGCGACGTCGACCTCTACAAATATACTTTGCCACTTTGTATGACTGACAGCACAGCGCGCCGCTGCATGCGAGCTCGCTGACTGTGCTAATCGCACCCGAGGAGATGTGATTCCAACCCGAGACATGCGGAGAGTCGCCGTACAAACCGACACACTGCGCTCTTACAGCTCATGTCTGGAGTTCAGATGTCTGATCATACGTACTTTCAAGAACCTTATCGGCTCTCGCTGTATAATAGGTCATGCCTGAAGGAATGCTCCCATAGGCTGACTGTCGCATCCCAAGGCTCGGGACCCATCATTGGATGGACGCACTATCTTCGAAGCGGAGGCGCCGCCCCTAGGGCGACCCGTCCTCTACATTACACAGACCCGCCTGGCCCGTCCCCCACGGGCATGCTGATTCGCCAGCCGCGTGCGGGGGCCTTCGTCTGCCGCCCTGGCATCATCGATAGACGGACGACCCGAACCGCCCGCCAGTTGCCAACCAATCAGCGCCGCAGTGATGCACGCAGCACAACAACACCCCAGAACTCTCTTCGCATTCGCAGAGGTCCCATGGCATGGCCATTGGCCCACCTAGCGGGGGGCAGACGCCTGCCTCTGTGCGTCCCGCGTACAGCGCCTGTGCGACGCCCGGCCGGCAGCAACAAGCTCACCGCTCGCACGTCCTACTCCTCTATGAGTCGCGGGTGCCTCGTGATCCACACGCAACACACCCCATCAAGGGGGAGGGGGCAGATCAGCAAGAGAGTGCGCTGCTGTACCTGGGCAAGTGTCATACGACTGGCGTGCGTTTTGGCAAGACGCCGCCTGCCAAAGGATCCGCAGCGTGGTTCCTGGGCCAGTCAGAGTAATCGGCTGCCCCGACGACGGTGGGTGGTGACCAATGCGGTATGATTGCACAGATGGCGGCTTGTCCAAGTTGCGCTCCCCGTTTCGGAGGGGGCGCGCGCGCGCGCGCATACACGCAATATTGCCTCCGAAGACTGTCCGACTGATGCCCGCGTGATCCTCACGCTGTTCTGCCGCGGAACGGCTGGGTGGAGCTTCGCTCCTACGTACAGCCCGTTCGTTCGTTGTTCGTGCAGGCCCGGGCCCCTTGCGTTGCATCCCGCTGCTCATGCATGATGCAATTCAGTCAGGGATCCAGCCGGTTCGCGAAGAAGGCCCAGGTGCCTATGCTGCTTTGACAAGTCGTGCGTATCGTAGATCTCTCACGATAGCGATTTTCTGCGAGACAAGGAAAAATGCTCTGGCACGTTGTGGAAGCTTCGTTCGTTGTTTTTGCGCTGAGCATCCGGAGGCACGCACAGTGCGAGACAGGCCGGTGGGCAGGACTTGGGTACGGTCTGCCAAAATAGCTCGCTGAGCGTGTGCCGCCGTCAAACACGGTTCTACGTACGCCATCACGCGAATCCTTTGCAGGGCGCAAACCTTCGACCCCCTCAGGCTGCCATGGTTACCCACGTCGGAACCCGCTCTTCGATCACAGGCAGTGCGCATCTCGTAAGGGTCCCGAGTATCCGCTAGCCGACGCGAGCCACACTGCGCCTCGCAGTGTTTTAGGCTGGTGCGGCGGGGGGAGAAGCACGGTGCGGGCGTGGATCTCGGGATGTCGCCATGTCTGTTCCCACGCTGGCTTTGATGGCCTAGTTTTTCGGACAACGCTGGGACGGAGCTCGGAGCTATCGTGCCGGCCGCCCAAAGCATACCAAGTTACCAGCAGCAAGGCAGGAGCGGCGTCTGCCGTATACAGAGCTGCGAGCTCGGTAAGTTTTCCTTACGTCCTCGAAGATTGCAGGTCTCATTATCCTCCGAGACAAGGTCTCTCCTTATGCTGTGTCCCTATTGCCTACAATCTCCGTCGGCCGACGAGCCTCTCGGAAGCACAGGACGCGAGAGATCAGAGGCACAGAGTAGACGAGGGAACTGTACATCTCAACTGATACATTGCCGTACGGTGCTCGCCACCGACAACACCCGCATATCATGCACATGTTTCTGGAGTGAAGATGCCCCACGCATGTAGGGTGGTCAAGCTCGATTGATAAATCACAGTGCATTGCCCCAGTATCACCCTGCTCAGAGGATGCGCGGCACCGGTGGGTCTGATGGGAACAAAACTTAGCAGAATCGAATCGCCAGAGCTGCATGCGAGGCACAGTGCACTATGAATCGAGACTCCAGCTCTGTTACAGGTCAGGGTTACAGACACACATGCACATCTGCGGCTCCTACCATATGGTGTCTCTACATGCTCGACGGCCTCCCTGCACACCGCGCAAACGTCCCTTCCCGTCGCCACCACACAGGGACCTACAAGTCATTCACGGCTAGTCTCGAGCATCCCCTCATCTGAGAGCGGCGGCGGCCCTGAGTGCGGCGTCGTGCTAACAAGCATGACAGGCCCTGTGCGTGTCGCGCCCACGACGCAACGTACGAACGTGCGCCGCCGGACGAGTGGAAGTGGGGGAGGGCAGCCGCAGAGTGTCGACCGCCGCGCCGGGCGGCGGCACCGAGCACAGGGCTCGCGGGGACGCGTCACGGCGCGGCCGCGCCAGAACACGGGCCAGGCGCGCGTGCCGCCGTGCCGCCGTCCGACGGCGCAGGAGGACGACGAAAGGAGCCGCCTGGGCCACATCACACACACGCCCGTCGCCCGCTCGCCTTCCCCGGGTTCGCCTTTCCCGCACATCGGAGACGGGAGCGTCCTCCCATCACGCACGCTGATTGCATTTCGCCGCTCCCCCCTTTCCCTTACGCACGGGAACAATGATGGGCACCGCCGCCCAGATCCGGGTGCTCGCGATTCAAAGTCAGTTATCAGAAAGCCTCCACACGCCGCGGTCGTCGGGGTGGGGCACACTCGTTAAGGGGGTCGGCGTGCGCGCGCGCGGGGAGCGAGGAGAGCAAGACGTCCGCGCTCGCTGCGGCGCGAACGAGGCCGGGTGGCGCGCGTTGGCTTTTGGCTCGAAATAGGAGTATTTACGCTTTGGCACGCGGCGGCGGGGGGTGGCTGAGATTGCGCGGCGCGAAGCCCGCGCCACGCGCTGACGAACGTGAAGGGGATGGCGGTGCTTCCGTCCGCTTCCACCCTCGCGCGACCCTGAGCGAACTGTCAGATGGAGCTTCTCGGCGGCGCAAGAGTGGCCCAATCCTCTTCTTGCTGGCCTGCACGTCCCCCGGCTGCTTCTCCAGGCGCGAGAATGAGCTGCTGGTGGTGGCACAGGCACTGAATGGGCTCGCTCTACGTAAGGGCGGGATCATTGGGCGGCTTTGGTGGCGCCGTGTATGGACAAGAGATGGAATGTGATTGGCCACGTACCTGCAACTACCCGCTGTCCATTCCTCAGCATCGGTACCGCAACATCGAGCGCATCCTGCTGTGCGCAAGAGTGCCAGCGGTTGGTGCGTCGTTTGCACAGGCTGACAGACGCATGGAAAGTCCATTATTCGTTGAGGCGGAAAGTTAGCGGCCCAAAGTGTTCTTCCAAGTTCTAGCATCCCGCCAACGTACTTCCCTTGTAGGCAGTGACAAATCCACGCCTCCTGTGAGTTGCATCTCGACCTTAATTTACGCTCCAGCGTGCCAGCATCGCAGTTCCGTATCCGGATCGACCCCCCGCTTGCTTCCCGCGCTTTATGAATGCGCGGCTAACCTTGCATCTGAACAAGACGCTTCAGCAACAGTGTGGCACCCTGAGGATCCCAAACGGACCTACGATGCGGGTGCGATCTGCCGGTAACGTCTGGCGTTTTTAAGTGTCAGGGTCTGATAGGACGAGCATAAGAGAAATGAAGACACGGTAGAGTCGGCTCCAGGACGTTCTATTGCTTCAGTACGGTGTGCTGCGACTTGTACGGCACAACGGGCAACTGTGGGAATTCGTCCTCTGCGCAGCCATCTGCCATGGAGCCAGTGCGCCGTACGCGGTGCCATTGTGACGACTATGGGGCGCACGCTTCGGTATGCACAGCCGTATTCCGAGCATCGACGTTCGAAATGCCGTAGTATGAGACAGCGGCAATTGCGCTACAGACGGTGAGTGGGCAGGAGTAACGGTGTGCGCCCCCGGTTTGTGGAGCCATCTCCCGGCAAGTTGCGACCATGAGCGTACTGCGTGCGGCGTTGTTTAGCGGTGAAGACTAATTGCATTTCCTTGAGCGCGACTCCCTTTCAGAGCTGGCTTCTAGCGGGCACTCCGGAATTGTCGGGAGATGGAGGTGAGATGATAGCGACGTGCCACACGGCAGGCTGCTTCTGATTGTCGCCTTCCAAACCAGCCCATACATAATCTTGTGCGTGTCCAAACATCGAAGACAATAGTCCTGGTTAATGCCACACGTCAAGAAGCGAAGCATTTAGTCGGCTGCGGGTGTGTTCAGGTTGACTGACGCTTACAAACCATGCCACATCTCTTGCGACCACCGGAAAGCAAGACTCTTGAGGCAATAATTACTACATGGCGAGTGCTCCGTGACACCTGTAGAATGCAGAGAGTCAACATCTAAACACGTTTATTTGGGGGTTTACACCGGCCGTCCGCCTCACCCCGAGTGTCGATAGTGGCGGGATCAGCTTGCCAAGACGTTTGAGGATTCATCGGCCCAGTACTGTGTAGCAGAGTGTCTCACCATTTCTTCTCCTTTTTCGCATCCCGTCCGCCGTCGCAACCAAGGCTATGTTCGCGCCCCGGCTCGTCTTGCGGCCGACGATGACGAATCTGACCATAGACGTCAGCGAAAATGGAAATACGGTGACGATCAAAACTCCAACGGTGTCTCGAAGCACTCCAGTCTGCAGGTCTAAGATAAGCAATAGTCTCACTGTATGTAATTCCGCCGGAAAAAATTTGCTCGAAGGCCGTCGCCGCCTGAGTAACGGCGCGCTAATCCTCGCTAACAAGTAGACAATTCACCACGACATACGCAGCCGGCGGTAAATCCGAACATTTCTCCGGTAGAGACGGCAGTGCTCACCGTGATTTTCGGTATTGCACCCGAATATTGTGGCCCCGCGCAGGGGCCGTCCGAAAATGCAGGACGTCAGCAAGCGAGATTAAGTCCAACTTCGATACCTTCCTTTCCTGGATAGAGGGGAAGAGTCCGAGCTAAAGTACACGTGGTGCACGTGGACCGCGCGGCGCCTAGACCCCGCCCTTGGCGCGCTTCAGGGCGCACGCGGCTGCTCGCGCGTTGCCTCCTCGGCCCTTGCTTCTCTTCACAACACTTCACTTGTCTCCTCCATGTCGAAGCAACGAGTCGCGTATTATTATGACTGCAAGTGCTAATGCTCATTTATCTTCTCCTGATGCTCATTTTATCGGTCAGCCGATGTCGGCGCGTACACTTACGGTCTTGGGCATCCCATGAAACCCCAGAGGATGAGGATAACACACGAGCTGGTTTCGGCGTACGGAATGCTGGACAGGATGCATGTCCTGGTACGTTGTAAGTTTTTAGCCCGGCATAAAGCTGAACTCGCGTGACTAGAGAGCAAAACGAGCTACCGCCGAAGAAATGACCCGATTTCACACCGACGAATATGTGCACTTCCTTTCAAGAGTATCACCAGAGACGACGGAGGATCTCACATACCATGGAACTCGCTGTAAGCACTGTCTACGGGCTATCATGCGCATGCATGCTGAGAATGCGGTACAAAGTCCTGGTGGGCGACGATAATCCGGCGTGGGAGGGCCTGTTCGAGTTCTGTTCGTTGTCTGCTGGGGGTTCGATAGGTGCGTAATCTAACTGTCGGCTTCTGTCATGGTTATTGACGTGGAATAGAGGCTGCAACGCGTCTCACGTCCGGTGCAGTCGATATCGCAATCAACTGGGCCGGCGGCCTACATCACGCGAAGAAACGCGAAGCGTCTGGCTTCTGCTACGTCAACGACATCGTCCTCGGCATCCTTGAACTTCTCCGATCACACCCAAGAGTACTCTACATTGACATCGACTGTCACCACGGCGACGGCGTCGAAGAGGCATTCTACACCACGGACCGCGTCATGACTTGCTCGTTCCACAAGTTCGGCGAATACTTTCCCGGTACCGGCACCCAAGAAGACCGAGGTCGCAACAAGGGCAAGGGATACGCAATTAATATCCCGTTGAAGGACGGCATCACCGATGAAGCCTACAAGAGCGTCTTCGAGCCCATCGTCACCAAGATCAATGAGGTCTACCGGCCGTCCGCGATCGTACTCCAGTGCGGCGCGGACTCGCTCGCGGGCGACAAACTCGGGTGTTTTAACATCACAATGCAAGGGCATGCTAACTGCGTGCAGTTTGTGCGCAAGCTTGGGATCCCGTTCATGTTGCTCGGCGGTGGTGGCTATACAGTGAAGAATGTTGCGCGGACGTGGGCGTTCGAGACGGCGTGCGCGCTCGGGATCGAGGACAGCATCGACCCGAACATGCCGTGGAACGAGTACTTTGAATGGTTCGGACCGCGGTATCGGCTCGAGGTCGTGAAGAACAACATGGAGGACTTGAACACCAAGGACGGATCGCTGGATCGGGTGCGGTGAGTGCGAGTGCGAGAGCTATGTGCCGGATGCGATCCTTAACGGAGCGCACGCAGGGAGACCGCACTAAAGCATCTTTCCGAGCTACGGCCGGCGCCATCAGTCGGGCTGCAAGACGTTCCCCGCGAGAGCGTCGGGGAACACCTGGGATTCTCGTCGCAAGAACCGTCCAAGACAGACGAGCTGGACGAGCGGCTAGCGCGTACGTAAAGGGGATCGTCGGAACCCGCGGACCCACGCACTGACACTCTTCTTCGGGCAGAACACATGCGGTTCGTGCACCAGCTACAGGAGCCTCCGACGTCAGACTCGTCGGACTCGCCCGAGTCAGATTCGGACGACTCGTCATCGAGCAAGCGTGTCAACCGGTCGGCGCGGCGTGTCCGTGCCGAGAAGCAGCGCATGAGCATCGTCACAAATCGGCTGTTGGACGTGTCCCGGTTCGGCGAGGACGGGCTCGACGAGTTTGGCTGCGGCTGGCACCCGGCGGAGCTGAACGGCGGGTCCAGGTCGGCGACCACCAAGCGACGGTTTTTCCAGAGCGCGGCACACTGGGACGACAGGATGCAGCGGGTGCTGGTGTCGAACGAGGGGCTGGCGATGCCGCGGGTGAGCGTCACGGAGATGATGGAGCTGGGCGGGCGGAATGGCGAGCACGATGGGTCGGAGCCCGACGAGGAGATGGATATCGACGAAGAGGAGGGTGAGAGCTGATCGCCTTCGTCGTCTTCTACTCGTTCTGACGAAGTTCGTGTATTTTGTATTCAATGTATGCTATTTGAATTCGCAATAGGCTAATCGCCCGCAATATTTGCGCGACGCGTGTGTCACGTGCCCCCGCTCTCCTGTCACGTGGGCCCGACGTTATCTTTGGACGCTCCCTTATCGCATCTGTTCCCGGGAGAGAGCAGCCTCGACTTTGGCCAGCCGCAATGAGGACAGCCAGAAAATTTTCCAGGCAAGCTATCAAGCCGCCACCACCAGAGATAACATCGCTGGGTCACGCGCAGGAGCAACCATACCTATCTAGTATTTATCAAATTTCTAATAAGCAACGAAGGCAATCCATGACCCCATTCATCGGCTCCGTCTTTGCCTTCGACCACCGACTGCCTATTCCCGGGGGTACCTTCGCACCCCGCCTTCGACCCCAACGCAGATCGCTCGGTCGGAGCCATGTCTGACCACCACTCCATCACCAAGGAGCAGCCCGGTCGTGTGCCATCTCCATCGCTGCACGAAGCGGGTCGCACGAGTGCGGTGCGAGCGCGGCTTGACCGCCTCGCGCACAAGATCACCACCAAGGAAGGCTGGCTCGGCGATTACGACTACGCGTGGCTCTGCACGCCGACGCTGCCGTGCGCGTTCGGCCGGAAGAAGCGGAAAACGACGCCGCCGTTCTACGCGCTGGACTCGGACCTCCCCCTCGTGCTTGCGCTCGCGTGCGGCCTGCAGCATGCGCTCGCGATGCTCGCGGGGCTCATCACGCCGCCGATCATCTTTGCGAGCACGCTGAACCTGGATGCGGAGACGTCGGCGTACATGATCTCGGCGTCGCTCATCGGGTGTGGTGAGTCTATTGAGTGCTCGCTGTTCTTTCGGCCGCTTATCGCAGTTGGCGTAGGAATTCTCAGTCTGGTGCAAATGTCGAGGTTGCATCTGTTCAAGAACTATTACCTCGGCACCGGGCTGATTTCCGTGGTGGGCACGAGCTTTGCGACGCTGAGTACGGCGGACGCGGTACGCACACTACGTCTTCATTGTCCGCCTACCGTCTAACTGTTAAACAGATATTTAATGCTATGTACGCGAACGGAACATGCCCCTCGACCACCGCCGCAGATGGTACCGTCACGCGCGGTCCATGTCCAGACGCCTACGGCATGGTGTTAGGAACGTCAATAATCTGCTCCTTCCTCGAAATATTCATGTCCTTCGTTCCGCCTCGTATCCTGCAGAAAGTCTTTCCGCCAATGGTGACCGGCACGGTCATCCTCATGATTGGTGCATCGCTCATCGGCTCGTCGGGCATCCCGGACTGGGGCGGCGGCTCGAACGACTGCATGAGCAGGCCCACGTCGGGCTTCTACGCGCTCTGCCCAGACATCTCTGCGCCGCGCCCTCTCCCGTGGGGCTCGCCTGAGTTCATCGGGCTCGGCTTCCTATCGTTCGTGTCGATTATCCTCACCGAGCTCTTCGGCTCGCCGTTCCTCAAGAACGCATCCATCATCGTCGGCCTTGCGGTAGGCTGCATCGTCGCCGGCGCGGCGGGCTACATCGACGGGAGCACGATTTCGAGCGCGCCAGCAGTTACATTTCTGTGGGTGCACCGGTTCAAGCTGCGCGTGTACCCGCCGGCGATCCTGCCGATGCTGGCCGTGTACATGTCAGTCGCGATGGAGGCGATCGGCGACATCACCGCGTCTGCCGAGGTGTCGCGTGTGGCCGTCGACGGCGAAGAGTTCGACACGCGGATCCAGGGCGGGGTGCTCAGTGACGGCATCGGCGGGTTCCTCTCCGCGCTGTTCACCGTCACACCGCTGTCGATCTTCGCACAGAACAACGGCGTTATTGCGATCACGCGCTGTGCGAACCGCACCGCGGGGCGTTTCTGCTGCATGTTCCTCATCTTGTTTGGCGTCCTAGGCAAGATTTCGGGTGTCTTCCTCGCAAGTGCGTTCCAATCCATTTGCCCTCCCAATATCGGCTGACCGCGCACTGCAGTACCAAACCCCGTGCTCGGCGGCGTGACGACGTTTCTATTTGCGTCAGTCGCAGTGTCGGGCATTCGTGTGCTCTCATATTGCCGCTTCACGCGCCGGGATCGCTTCGTGCTCGCGGCCGCTCTGTCGTTCGGCATCGGCGACCTGCTTGTGCCGAGCATCTTTACTCACTTGTTCGACGGCGTGAGCCATCCGAACAAGGGCCTACAGGGTTTCTTCGACTCGATTACGATCGTGCTCAGTACACCGTGTAAGTACTCTGTATTTCCCGGATGTGAAGCACTCTTACTGATTAACATCTCCCAGTCCTCGTCGCAGGTATCGTCGCTGCTGTTCTGAACCAGGTGCTGCCACAGGAGGACGAAGACGATGGCGGCGATGAACCCAGTGTTGAAGTCATTGACGTCGAGGGGCATCATGTTCAGCTTGAAAAAGAAAAACACGAGGAATGATTTCTAACCTTTCTTTAGGCTGTATATTACATTACTTTCGACACGTAAACACGTTGGCGGCTTGTAGCGTTCTCCAACGGAAGGTGCGGCAATAGTATACCGTGTTGCTGTCGTATCATTCCTTACATCTTAAAGCTTATCTGAGTAACTATTTGCGAAACGCGCAAATTGTAAAGGGGTAAGTAATACTTGTTAATGACTATTAGCCATGACAGCAAAAGTCTAATTCCTAAGGCCGCTCGCGCAGAACAAAGTAGCCTGGCATCAGCGCCGAGTCGTCGCTATCTGGCATGATCATTATGCCTGGTGAATTCATAATAACAATAATGCACATAGCCTCGGTAGATCTACATTTTATAAAGTTCTAAATAAGACAACATCATAGCTGAAGATGTGTTTCCGCCAACATTACTTTCTCACGAACAAGGCCCGGACGGTGCTGATAGGATTGGAGATCGATTTCTGTTTTACGCGACTGGTGCAGGTATCGGTATTGATCGAGTGCGACGTCTACGTAAGCACAGCTTATGACAAGAATTTGAGCATTTTCGGCGCTGCACGAGTCTTGACTCTTGAGGTATTTCTTTGAGCAAGCTTTCCGATGTATGGAATTGTGTAGACGCCTGTCGTATAAGTTATGGTGCTGCACCCACAGCAGAAACGTGTCAGTCTGACGAGAAAGGCCTCGATTGTTCATGGAATAAAGTAGAATGAGACAGGTCACAGTGGCGATACAGATATATGATAGCTCGTTCGCTAGAGGCTCAGCACATGGCAAGGCATATCATCTGAGAGTTTTCTTTCTTAAGAGATCCAGAGCAACACAGATGACAGCCGATGAATATTTGGCAATAAATTCGTGCCAGTGGTAGGTCATTTGTCCAGGTCTGCAAGGTTAGACCGTGACAGAATCTGGCTGTTGTATCAAGACCAGAGCAAACCTCACAGCCTGCGGCATCAGGAAAAAGAGTCCGAGACCAGAAGCGCCCCGTGAGCTCCGTAGTTCCAGCAGCCCGGTGGAACTGACCCCTATTACCCTGCAACCAGTAGTCTCCCGCCATGTCTCCGTAGCACCCGTGGCAGCCTGCATAAGTTTGGCAACACACCGTGGCAGCCTGCAAACATTCAGCAGCACACCGTGGCGCTGTCGCAGCCTGCCTGTAGATACCAGCAGACGGCGTCCCGGGCTTTGCACACTCACTCACAGGGAATAGATTGACAGAAGAAATATATTAGGCACACAACTGTACAGTACATGTTGGTGTATACTACACTAGAGTCATTCTGCTGTGGTAGGGGATAGACACAAGAGGTAAATCTATAATGTATAGAGTCAGAATAGTACTATATGATCTGCGGGGGCATCACTCATCTAAGTCTTAAAACCGCTATGCATCCAGCGCAGGAAACAGCGCAGGACATGCGGCTGGTAATCTCGGATGCGCAACCCGTTAACCGCCCTTCTTGCGATACCCGTGCAGCAGCGACGGGCTCGCTATGAGGCACGTCGCGGGCGGCTCACAATATGCCCCGCGTAGCTGCAGGCGCTCGTGGTTGTGCTTGTGCTGGAGATTTCGAGGGTGCGTTCGAGCGCAACGTGCACCCGGTGCTTGCGTGAAAGCTAGACAGGACCACTGCGGAGGTGTGTAAGTGTAAGAACATGGCATACCCCGAAATGCACGACATGGGGTGGAGGTGTATGGCAGTGGGGAGGTGGATTTGCGGTATCTTTCAATTGCCTGATGCGAGCCCAACT
>NW_006767629.1:4437277-4463959 GCF_000300595.1 Phanerochaete carnosa HHB-10118-sp
ACATACAAATCTAGTCTATGGCGCGAGAAATTAGCCAGAGTTAGGTGGTGCATATGAGCAGCTGCTAAGTGCTACCAGGCTCTCCTGAGCCTCGCGCATGCACTAAGCGGCAAGCGCAGACGCGGTGGCTGGTGGTAGTAGACGCCCCTGCTACGCAGCAAGACGCTGTTTCCTGATCCCGCGGTCCCGCCGCATTTGTCTGTGAACGATACATAGTACATGTGTTCAAAGTTTACGCGCGTTTCACGGACGTCTCTCTCCTTCTCGTTTCATATCCCCTTGAAGTGTGCCTGAAGCAGCTTTGGACTCGCTTTGATGGCAACTTAGCACTGGACTGACGCGGTTTCGGGGTCTTGAGGCGACGAAGAATCATGCTGAATCCCCGGCCTTCCTGCCCAGGCGGCTCGCACGCCAATGTGACAATGTCCACAAAGTATTGGGTGCAGACGTGGAGTTTTCGGTACAGCACTGTTCGCCGTCGAAGGTGTTCAGAGTCCACGCGCATTTCATCCAGCGACACAAACAGTATCGAATAAGTATCGTCCTTCTGACTACACGCAGAATATACAAACCAATCATACAAGGAGTGATCATAAATACTAGTCCTTCTGTTAGCACCACACGGGATATACAAACAAATGATACGCCATCTCCTTTCTACTTCCCGAGGCCCACAAAATCATCCTTTATACCGCATTGAGGTCGAGGACCGAGACGGTCGAGGACGTGAGCGTGGAGGAAGTAAGAACAACGTTGTTCTGTATCATGTCGAGAACGGTCGCGCCAGAGAGGTCGAGAGGACCTGAGGAGGTCTGGGCGGACGCATCAACGAAGTCGACCGTGCCAAAGGCTGCCAAAGGGGCTAAATTCCCCCCAAATACGAGATCCGTTACGAGCCAGGATACAGTCCCCGAGCACACGGTGTCGGTAGGGATGTCCAGGGAGACGATCCCGCCCGTGTTCTGGTTGAGAATGTGCACCGTGCCCGTCGTTGAGTCCGTCGCGTTGATGCTCATCGTGATGTCATCGCCTGCCGAGACGATGAAGTTCGGGATGTCGATGATCTGGCCATCGGATTCAATTCCAACGGCTGCGAGAATATAGATAGTTTGTCAGCATGCGAGGAGGAGCGCAAGGAGCGCGGACTGACCAGCAAAGGTCGATGAACCACTATTAGTGGAGGCTATAATACCACCCATGAAGCTATTCGAGCACTGAAACATATCCATGCCGAGTCCAACAAATACGGAGGCGGTAGCAGCGAAGTCCCCGCCCGCAGGCGTTTTAACCCCCGGAACCGAAAACGACGCGGAGGCACTCGTGATTGTGCCCTATGCGGAGGCTAGCCCGTCAGCACATGCATCACGCGGAGATATAAGGGGCTCACCGTAGTCGTAGTCAAGAAGGCGCCAGCAAAGGTTTCGGTGAGCTCGTTGTTCGACTGACGCGCGGCGACGCGAACCTCGCGACGGTTCATGGGAGACGGCAGCGAGACAGCAACCGTGGCAGCGAGAGCCAATACAAAAGAGATGGTTGAGTACATAGCGGCGTGAAGAATGTAGAGTAGAAAGAATAGAAGGAATTAAAAGGCCGTCGAGCTAAGAGAAGTGAGAAATCTGTGTTTTGGCTATGGCGGTCGGGTGAGCTTATATATGCATAGAGTTTCGTGAAACGGGGCGAGCCTGGGGTTTCATCATACTTACGGCCGTTACGAAATGTCGCAGATCAAGCGCTTCAAGGTTTTGCTTGACGCAAAATGTCCAAACGTCTTGATGTCGCTTGTGCGTCTTGGGATCGGACCGACATGCCTCGGGTGCCTTGATGATGTTGGGTAACACCTCCAAGACAGGTCTCAACAACACCTAAGACAGACTAAGGCGTGTCATCTAATCTAAGACGCCTCCAACACCCAGAGATTTTCCTGATGACTTCAAACTGACTTTGATGGTGACTCGGAAGTTGAAAGACAGCCTGAAGAGGTTTGGGCGATGGCAGCGAGACAGCAGTCGTGGCAGTGAGAGCCAATACAAAGGGAATGATGAATTATATGACGATGTAAGCAATGTAGAGTTGAAGAAGCTGTGAGATCGTCGAGCCAAGAGAGAAGAGGAATCTGTGATTTGGCTATGGCGGTCGGGCGAGCTTATGTACATCGCAAGCATCTGTGCGCGGCGCGCCATGATGATCCTGGGGTGCTTCATTATGCACAGAGCTTCGCGAAGCGGGGCCAGATCTTGTCACGGTTACGGCCGTTACAATTCGAAATGTCACTTTTACACTACGGGCATGAACTGAATTCAGATCATCTGAAATGTCCCGGTCAAGCCATCAGAACTATTTCATTGTTGAGGATTTAATCGTAGCTTTCTGGCGCCCCCAAAAATGAAACAGTTCTTTGACCGGGACATTTCAGGTGGTCAGAAACCAGCTCATGCCCCAGTGTTATGGAAAAAAAATCAAGGGCACAGGAATTACCTAACTCACAATAGGGGTGTTCAAAGTTCGCGCGCAAAACCGATTCACGGCCGCTTCAAGAGTCGTTTCGAACGAAGTGAAACGCGACTGAAGCGCGTGTGGACTTTGAACACCCCTATTGTGAGTTAGGTAATTCCTGTGCCCTTGATTTTTTTTTTCCATAACACTGCTTTGATGGCGATTCAGAGGATGAAACGGAAACCCGAAGCGGTGCGATTTCGGGGTCCTGAAGCGACGATTCGGGCTGAATCGTGCTGAATCGCATCGAATCGAGGTCGTCCGTCGAAGCGGCTCCCGAGCCGTTTCGCACGCCGCTTTTCGCTCGATTCACGCTTGCTTTCCAGACCAACCCGCTTCGTCCCGTCCTTGACTCCCTCCTCCCCCTCCTCCCATGCTATTGCATCAATTTTGTAATAGCCTCATGCACATGGAGTAGTGACAGTGGGATCAATTTATATTGAAATTTTGCTACTTGTTTTCTGCATGTTACGATGAGAAGTGTGTCCCCATACAAGCATTTCTCGGCCGCTCCGTGGTGCATACCAACGGGTAATTTTTTGGAGGCATCTTCGCTCCCTGAGAGCATGCAGGAGCCCCGCCAGGTATAATAGAGTGTATATAGATCATTAGGAATGAAGCGGATGTGTCCCTCACGCCGCCAGCAACTCGATTTAACTCCCTCGTGGTCGGGGGTGTTCAAAGTCTACGGGCGCTTCAGTCGCGTTTCACTTCGTTCGAAACGACTCTCGAAGCGGCTGTGAATCGATTTTGCGCGCGAACTTTGAACGCGCTTTGGACTCGCTTTGATGGCGATTCAGAGGATGAAACGGAAACTCGAAGCGGCGCGGTTTCGGGGTCCTGAAGCCACGATTCGGGCTGAATCGTGCTGAGACGCGTCGAATCGAAGTCGTCCGTCGAAGCGGCTCGAGCCGCTTCGCACGCTGCCCTTCGCTCGATTCAAGCTCGCTTTCCGGACCAACCTGCTTCGCCCCGTCCTTGACACCCTCCTCTTCCCCCTCTCCTGTGCCATTTGCATCAATTTTGTAATAGCCCCATGCACATAGAGTAGTGACAGTGGGATCAATTTATATTCATATTTTGCTACTTATTTTATGCGTGTTACGATGAAAAGCGTGTCCCCATACAAGCATTTCTCGGCCACCTCATGGTGCATACCAATGGGTAGTTTTTTGGAGGCATCTTCGCTCCCTGAGAGCATGCAGGAGCCCCGCTACAGGTATAATGGAGTGTATATAGACCATTAGGAATGAGGCGGATGTGTCCCTCGCGCCGCCAGCACTTCGATTTTTACTCCTTCGTGATCAATGTATATGGAAACTTGGCGCGTCCCGAAGCTCGAAATACGACGTAGCTGGAAAGTGGAAGGACAGTCGCCACGGATCGCACATTGCCGGAACGGTGAATTCTCCAGTTCTAGGAGCCCTTACTACTACGTCAGTTGGTTGAATAGCATCTAAACGCCATGCAGAAACGATGCAAGATTAATTTCGAGCACGTGAACCTGCAGAATATTCCCCATAAGACCATGATATGAACATACCGTAAATTAAGTTGGATATTACTGCGATAATAGCCCTTAGTATCGTAAGACAAAACATAAAATCACGAGACGAAGCACGGTCCGCGTTGACAAAGCCTGCCACTATCGCATACGACCAGTGTGGCTACTGTCTGGTCGTACGCGGCATGACAACATTATTGCACAGCTGTACGGTGACGTCAGCTTCGCACAAAACGCACAAACAGTCCCAGACGTACGCCGGTGGAAGCGAGCACTCAATTTCGCTCGTCGACTAGCCTGTTGGTTGTCTGTGCGGACAGTTCTGCTCGCGCATAAACACTAAGCCTCGCTCATCGCGATGAGCTCCTAGGCGTTCTCCTTGCGAGATGCGGGCTTTCAAGTCTCCGAACCGTTGCCGCTCGTTGTTCAACATAACGCAGGGGCCTCTATTTTTCCTGCCTACGCCGCTTGTACGCGCCTGTTCGACCTCCTCGACGGCCTGCCTGATCGTCCGTAGGCACCGTCGCCAATACATTTTTTCGTCCTGCGGCTGCGCTTGCAAAGCCGAGGAACTTGGAATGTAGCCGGTTGCACGAAGACGGCGCGCCAGGTGTACGGGTCCAAGGCGATGTCCGAAGAAGTCGCTCCGCCGGAAGTGCAGCGCGAGCAGATCGTCCAGGGAGCACGTACGGCTCGACGCACGTCGGGAGCGGTGGGGGAGGCTGTACGCGGTGCAGTCAGCGGCACAAGAGCCAAGGAGCCGGTCGAACACGAGGGCAGTGTGCGCGAGCCATCCCCAGTCGTAGCACCGCCCAGCATTTGTGGGAAGCGGCGGCCAAACGGGAAGGTTTCGCGAGGCATGCCAATAATCCTAACGGCATGTCAGCGGCTGTGCGACGCAGGTATGCACGAAAGCACTCACAAGGTGTGGGCAGATGCTCCAGGAACTATGTTCAGGCTCGAGGAATAGGCCATTGGGTGCTCTTGATACAGTTGGGTTCTGCAGCTGCCGCGCCAGTCGTGCGCATCAAAACGTCCGCCTAGCAGCGCACCGGCAGGCTCGCCTGCATAGTCTTTGTCTTCGTTCCCGACGACCGAGACGCGCTCGTGATCCGGCTGATGTACGCAATCCTGCAGTCCGTCGGTAAGTAGATGGAAGTGCACAGGCAGACGTAGATAAGACGCACCAAAGCAGAATGTTCATCCCGGTAAGACTTGAACCAGCTCTGCCCGGCAGCACACCCATGACATTCGTCGGGCGCTCTAGGTTCCGTTCCTCGAGCCCTCGATATCTTCGCACGAGACGCGTGGCTTCTAATTGGCCTCTCCACTCAGCTGTCGCGCGTGATGGCGACCCATCAGTTCAAAGTGTCCCTCGCGTGGCTGAGCAAGGTCTGCGAGGACATTAGAACGAACGCAGCAAAATCCGCGGGGAGATTAGAATGAGTGCAGCGTACAACTACTCGTCGTGAGTAGCGCCAACGTCATATAAACCCTAACCCCCGAACTCTCTCTAAGCGCCCGCAGTGCCTCTTCGCCTGCATCTGCCACGAGTACTCTACAACAATTCGCCGAACCCAGACTTTCACCAGCATCCAACTCCTTGTCTAAATCTTCCTCAAGGCCCTTCCCTTTACTCGAATCATGGGCCCCGACGATGCGACTGACCCTCGCGCTCTTCGAGTCACTGTCTATCCGGCTGTGAGCATAATGTGCGTATCTTAAACTCGTCATAGTCCGCTTCGGGGCACGAGCCGGGAGGACAGGTCGTTGGCTGGAAGTACATCGTGAGACTGGGACACGGGTGCGCACGCATACTCACTCGCTGCGGGAAGTGAATCCATTTTTCTAAAATGGTAATCCCACTGATCCACTAGTAATCAGTGGGATACCCATTGCAATATGATCCACTACAATCAACACAGATGACAGCTGATGAATATTTGACAATAAATTCGTGGTAGGCCATATGTCCAGGCAATATGGGGGCACAAGTACTGTTGAAGGACTTTTCATCGGATAATCTGAGAACATGCTGGCAGTCGCTAGTCTGAATCTCGAGGCGATTACCAGCCGGTTAGGTAGTGACATTCACAAGCTTATAGCGGCGGATCAAGCGTAGATATAACGCGGCCTATCTTGCCAAGAACTGCTCCCATGTTCTCTCTTCTCGTTCTACGGGCTGCACAGGCCGCGCACAACGTCCCTGGAGACTTTGTCGATAATAGTACCAGACAGCAAAGTTTTGACTTGTTTTTTTTTGGCCTCTGACCCGCATACTAGATGTCCACAAGGATGCGCTGCTATTCGACTATCTTCTTGATGGAGGGACAGGTATGAGATTGTGACGGTTAGCCTAAGAGACATTGACTCGGCATAGACAGGCAGGCCATCATCTCTTTATGCGTCCAGTGCGCACATCTAAAATGAGCCATGGCAAGACCTAAGGTGCTCACGAGATGAATTCCGATACATCTGCAAAACCGGAGTTCTTTATTTTTATTTTCAAAGAAGGACAGATAGACCTCGCCACGGCCATTCCTGAAGCGTATATACAGCGCGTAAGGCAGCACAATGGAACGAAGCAACACACCACTCTTCTGCATCTCAAACAGCATGTAGTTGAAGGGGTACCCACGATGCCGACGAGATTCTCCATCGCCGCATACGTACTATGGACAAAAGGAATCGAGCACTCGGCATGTTGTGTCCGCCAGAAGCTCGAGCACGGGCTGCTGCTGCTTGCTCGCCTGGAGCTATCCACAGACTCGGAAAAGGATCTATGCGTTAGATGTGTCTGAAAACAAGTTGCATGCTTAAGCAACCTTTAATCCATGTTGGTGTTGGGATACCAGACCAATCCAGCGCTTTCAGGGCCCTTCGTGCGTCCGGCTATGCCCCGAAAATGGGTCGCTTCCAGGGCTGTGGAGGGTCGCTCAGGGCAATCCCAGGGCAAAATCAACGGAAGGGAAGGGAAAGAAGAAGGGGAACCGCGCCGACAAGCAATTATGGCCTCGGAGCTTCTCGTTCACTGTGCTCGCGAGCCTGGTAGCCTGAGTGTCATATAAACCAAATTCAGACATAAATAAGTACTCCCGCTATATACCACATGCCCCGGCGAGGCCGAAGCTCGATTGATGCACAATAAGAGCCCAAATCGTGGCCTACAGCGCACGGGTACGGCGTGCTTTCCCAATATGGCAAGCGAGCGCTTCAGCGCCGACTTTGCGGCGGGGGGCGGCGCTCTCAAAATATTTGGGCTCTACCAGGCTCGCGAGAAGCTCCGAGGTCATAATTGCTTGTCGGCGCGGTTTTTCTTCTTCTTTTCCTTCCCTTCCCTTGAGTTTTGCCCTGGGGTTGCCCTGGGCGACCCTCCGCAGCCGGGCCCGGGGCCGCAAGGCCCCCGGCTGATCGCCCTGGAAATGACCCATTCCTCCCCTGGGAGTGACACAGTACTCATGTCAAGATAAACCAGATGCACGCGACCGTAGCTAGATATCGCGGCGGTGGCCATCAGAGGGGTCCGTCCGGCCCTATCTCAGGCGTACGAATCAAGCTCAGATGCATGTCGGCGAGTGCATGAATGGTCCGCCCTGTACGTTATGTCGTCTCTTTGGCGCAGTCGCTGATTTCGTATTTGGCTGCTGAGTTACGAGAGTCTGGCTCGCTCTCGATGCCCGCACTAATCTGTCCAGAAGAGGCATTCCTTAAGCTGGATTTGGAACGACGGGAAGCTCTCTACATTGACAATTACTGATTCTTCGTAGAACCCTGTTGCATGCGGCACACGACTGTTTATTTTGGAACGCAGAACGCTCGCCGCTAAACAATATATAATGCCTGCGAGTATATGCATGGTTGCAACAGGCACCTTCATTGATACTCCATCTTCCCAGTCGAGTGAAAGTTTGTTCACTCGAGTATTTGCCCCCACAGTCGTTCAGCATCTCGGTTTGTGTCACTTGCGCTCCTGCGTCCATGATTCGACTTACTAGTGGTCTCATTGGCTCGCTCTTACAGAAGGCATATTATGTCTCTAAAAGGCCTCCTACCGCCGACTAAAGCATTCGAAGCGAATTCTCTGGTAAACGATATATACTCTCATATCTTACGACAGTATCTAACGGGTGATTTTCACAAGCCGGATCTTTGTCGCAAAACAATCACAGAGTTCTTGTACAGGACAGGCATCCCATTGCCCAAGTTTGACTCGTCGGCTTTCGGCGAGGAGGTCGACAAGCTCGCACGCGCCGAAGCCCGGACGTGGAATCTCAGCGGCGTGTCCCCCGACCGCCTCGAACATTGCCTCATCACCGGAATTGATGTTGCGAAGACGGCGTACAAACACACTCCTGTCGAGACACAGATCCATATTGCCCTGTGGACTGCGCTATGCGTCTGCATCGACGATTTTGACGCTAGCGTAGACAATTTCGACGCCCTCGCTGAGTTTGCCGAACGATTCCATGTCGGCCGCGAGCAACTTCATCCGCTGCTTGACTTGCTCGCGAATTACATCCGTCGGATGCATGAATTCTTCCACCCTTATGGCGCCACTATCATCATCACCGGTACGGTGCAATTTGTCGCCTGTTCATTGGTCGACAGGGAGACGAAGGCCATGAGTCTACATCCTTCAGCCTGTGGGTATCCACTGTACAAGCGCGCTCGCAACGGGATCGGTGAGGGATACTCCTACTGCATCTGGGACAAGACACACTTCCCCGACGTGTCTAGTTATATTCAGGCGATACCGTACGTATATTTACCTCTTGAGAGGTAACGTGCTAAACTCTACTCATCTAGTGAGGCGACTGCAATTTCCCTCCTTGTCAAGTGATGTTCAATTCTCTGTCTGCTGGAACAATATCTTCTGACGTCAATTCTTCAGTGATCTGTGCTCTTTCTACAAGGAAGAGCTTGTCGGCGAGAAGAATAACTTCGTTCACGATCGTGCTTGTGTCACTAGCAAGGACCTCGAGGCGACCTTGATGGATACACTCGAAGACGCAGTAGATGCTGTCAATAGAGGCAGAGAAATCTTACAAGGCGAGAAGGAGAGGCAAGCATGGGAGAGCCACGTGATGGGATATGTGGCATTTCACTTCATTTCTCCTCGCTACAAGCTGAAGGAACTGTTCAGCACGTCTGGCTAGACTCGCATACTTCCTTCTGCCCTTCCGCTGCGCGAACAGGGCACGTCAATTAGAGTGTTCCGTGTTGGACGCTCGCGATCATCTGGTCCGAGTCTCGAATACACCGATGATAGTGCGGTAGATTATCCCGAGTTCGCTGGTAAATAGTACGATAAAATATCTATGTACCCCTGCAGAACAATCACGACCGTGCTCACGTATTTCTGTGGCTGTGCATCACCCGCCAAATCTCAAGAATGATGGCAATAGCACACGCGTTAACAGTGCTCACAGAGGGCACGGACAGGCCTGTCCTGCGTAGAAACCCGGACACGGCATAACGGGACAGCAAAGGTAGAGCGAGGATCGGTACATGAGACTGTCTAGGACCTGGGACGTCGTACCACAGAATTATCGTTGCTATCGGGAGGATACATGGAAGATTCCTGCGGGGAAGATCAGATGCAACGCCGTAGACGACAGAGAACAAAACTCGGAATGAGTCTCCGTCCGCATATATCTTAGCCGACTGCTGTCTCGTAGCGATCAGCCTTGACATGAGTCGCCTCGTGCGTGGGCACGACTCAAGTTGTAGTGACGTCGAGAACGACGGTCTGTACTAGGTAACAGACGCAGTGTAAGAGGGCCAGAATAGACTCGTCGCGAGTAGCAGCAATGGCACAGAAACCCTAACCCTCGGACACTGTCCGAGCGCCGGCTGTGTCCCGCCATGGATACTTCGCTGAACACAGACTTTTGCCAACACGACATGGCTCTTTGTCCAAGCCCCCCTGACGGCTTTTTCCTTTACTCGAGCCATTAATGCTACGACGACCCTCGCGCTCTCCGAATCCAAGGACTGCCGTTCATCCAGCTGTGAACGTAATGTGTGTATTTTGCACCGCTCAATAGGCCCCTTCTGTTCATCCTTTGGCTTTAGAGTCTGTCGCCGCATAGAAGTAGTCGGACAAACCCGTCATAGTTCACTTCAGAGCACGAGTCGGGAGGCAGGTCGCTGGCTGGAAGTACACCATGAGACTGGGACACGGGTGCGCACGCATACTCACTCTTTGTCGAATATTGTCTGAGAGCCCGCGATGGATATCCAGATGCGAGGTTTTACTGCAAGTTACAACGTTCCGCAACCTGGTGCTCGAGGCAGCGACACGAGTAATGCGCCGCGAGTATCGTCCGCAGCTGGAGTGGGGGTGTTGCAGAGAGGCGCATCAGAAGCTGGTGAGTTCATTTGACTCTCGAGGATACTTCGCATCTCATACGGGTATTATGACAGGTCCAACCGCACGAACATCCGCTGTGAAAATCAAGCGAAGAAGAAATCCCTGCGTTTCGACCGCTTTTTCATGCCGACGACTGGATCCCTGCGCTACTCCTGTCGGAGCTTCTGCGAAGTACGTACCAGCATGCATCCCGATCCGAAGGCTGCGATAGCACCAGCCGGATTGGGGGCTGGGCCTGCCGGCGCATCGTCTCATCTATCGTATACATCGAAGCTTAAGCCAATAGCCAGCACGCCAGGTCAAACGGGCTCGCAACGCACCGCGCCTACTTCCTCCAAAACGGAGTGATAGAAGGCCACGCAGGTCCTTCGTTCTATAGGCTCGCAGCCAAGAAGGACATGACGAGTAGGCGATCGCGATCTACAAGACAAATGCATTCATCGCTGCCAGTATCAACGTCCACCTTCCCTAGGCGTCCTCCATCGTAGACTCGGGCGGCATGACATACAAGCGGGGCCACAAGTTCATGCGGGGCTGTGATGCCTACTACGAGACTGTCTTCTCTGCGATGAGTACCATGCCCGAGCCAGCAGGCGCGACAGCGGTGGCGACATCAGCTTTCACTCCTCGGCTCAAAGCCCATACCTCCCCTACCGCTCGAAGCTAGCATCCGAACATCTTCGCCCTTCTTAACCGTACTTCATATCAAGCAGGTCGAGGGATGACAGCACTCTAAGGCTGATCCTCGTTTACCTCCACCTGGACGCCTTTCGCCCTTCTTTTCTCCCCCTGCGATCAGACATTTCCGCCGGCTGGCACGAGTGCCCCAACTCCACATCCCAGCCACAGCGCCACAGTGCCGCCTTGCACACTCGACGACCCCGAGGAAGGCGAGAAGAACGCCGAGGCGCCTGCCCAGCGCGGCGCGAGCACAATGGGCACAGCAAGCGCGCCAGAGGGCTTCGCGATGCCCGCGCAGTCCGCTGCGAATGCCAATTCCTGCTACGGCTGGCGCAGCTCGGAGAAGACACCACATGGCAGCGGGATCAGTTCTCGCTTCCCGCGGTCGTGCGTCGCACTACACCGGTGACGACGAAGTTGAACGCCATCGGCGAGGGCGAGACTAAGCGCCAATCGCTCTCGCTCGGGAGCCGCAAGACGAACGGCATAGAGTCCGCGCGGAGTATCGCTTCACGACTGCTAGTATCACTTTGGCCTCAGCTTTAGTAGTCGTCCGCCAGTAGGCTTTGCTGTCTGGCCGTGGGTAGAGCAGCTGAAGACGTAGCGCAAGTGCGCAACAAGGAAATCGCCGCTTTTACTTTCCATTCAACTGCGTCTCTAGAAGACTGGGCGTTCTGAGTGTCGCATTTAAAGAGCTACGACAGGCGCAGGAAGGCGCATGGCGCGTTGAAGCCCGGGAACGAGAATATCTGGTATGTTACTGTATGCGAGGTCAATGCATCGCCGCGTCGTCAAGCAGCATCATGGAGCGGTGCGTCACAAGAATCGTCTGCAGCTGGGGTCGGTGTATTGGAGAGGCGTGCTGGAAAGCTAGTGCGTATGCTTGACTTTTGAGACCGCTCCACGTCTGACGCAGGCACCAGGACAGGTCCAGGCGCAGGGACATCCGTCGCAAGAATCGAACCATGAAGGGCACCCTGCGCTTGCGTCGCATGATCATGCCGACGACCAGATCCCTGTTCTGCTTCCACCCGAATCTCTCGGAAGCGCGCACTAATCTGCGTCCGGTCCCGAAGACTGCACCAGCCGGCTCACGGTCAGGTCAAATCAGGCCAGCGCATGTATCTACCACCTTCGTATTCATCATCTTCGTCGAGACCAACGCACAGCACGCCAAGTCACAAGGGCCTGCAAAGCACTTCGCCCGCTTCCGAACCAACCGACGATTTCGACGATTAGGCTTTGAATCGAGCATTTGATCGTGTCAAAGTGCCGTCGAGCGACGAGAGCCTGCTGCAGCGGTGTTATGTCCGTCCTTGTTGCCAGAATCTCGTTCACAGCCAACTTGTCGGCGGTACGAAATCTTTGTTTCTCGTTTACCCTGTCTGTAGCTCGCAGATTTCGCAATGCCAAGTTTTTTGTCGTTCTATGTTGTTGCGACGTTGCGCGCTGTGCTACCAAGTGAGCTCCAACGGACGCAGCTGAGCTATCATCGTATTCAGCGTCGAATACATGCAGGCGGGCTTTTCTGAGATGCTGGACCGTGCTCTCGTTGATGATATTCGCCGCCGTGGTTTTGCACGGTGCGGATGGTGTGGTGCGAGTTGTTAGCGAAGGCAACCGCACAGACGAGGTCCAGTCTCTGCTGGTGCCTATACGTGCCATGAGATGCTGACTCGATGCATATACCAGTCTAATCGTATTCGCTATCGTTGCGCCTCATCCCTTAGATGGATACCTGCCGGAGCTGCGCAGTGAGAATGGGTCGGAGGGCGGTGTATCGCCGTTGTGACTGAGCGGGATGATTTTGTGTAGAGATAGGATTAAATGCTTGCTCTACCGCCTGTTCAACAGTGTTTGACCTTTGTGCGATCTGTGTAGAATCCGCGAGCCGAACCAGCTCTCCGCTCCCAGTAGCTATCTGCCTATGCCATCCCAAAGTGTACCCTCGGCATCCTACGTCTTAGCACTCCCGAGTCGTTCAAAGTGGTAGCCATAGACATTGCCCTCCTTTGCACCTTTAACATACATTTGTAGACTCGTTTTCAATCTTTGTAGCATTCGTAGATACACGCTCAAGTGAGTTCTTGTCCGGGCTTAGCTCATATCTTCACCTCAAACGCTCAGTGCAACGGGATGTGTATTGCTCTGCATCACATCGGCAATATACATAGACTGCGTCACCTGGTAGCCGGTGCTCCACTCGCGGAGACAAGAGGAGGGGCCGGGACCTTGGGGTCGTGTCCGCGCTCAGGAAGGCGTCCATTGTCCTATTACACCTGCGCTGCGCTACGCCGACCGTCCCCAGCGGTGGCGCGCAGCCTCACCCGCCACGCCGAACTCCTCGCGGGGCACCACAGACGGCATATACAGCGCTGCGCGCAGCGGCGACGCATTCTCGTAAGCCTTCCAAGTGAATTCGACTTCGGGCGCGGTTTGGTGAGCTGCCGCAGGCCTGATGGCGGCATGAGGCGCTCGAGCGGCGACAGGCCATGGGCTGTATTGGGGACCCGATGAGAGTGGTCGTGTCGGGAGATGATAAGCGAGTGGGCGCGTGGTCTCGTCAAGCTCGGCCTGCAGACAGTGCATAATTGCTCGGCAGCAGCTCCTATAACATGCACTAGAGCCACTCGGCACCGACAATCCTGCGCTCAGTACTCTCAGTCGAGCGCCGGAGGCATTGCAGGTAGAACTTGCATGTAGCCCACTGTGCTGGCTGATGATGTCCCGATCAAAGGATGCAATGTTTCTGTGGTCCTTCGCACGCAGCCATCCTCGCCACGAGCAGGTACGCCAGATGAGCGGTGTCTCGTACGTTTTGCTGATACAGAGTTCACTTGAGTGGCGATAATCGAGTACTGAGGGCCGCTGTCCTCCACATAGCCCTGAGCAGTCAAGGTCGAGGCCAAGAAGCACGGGTGGGTCAGCGTAATAAACGGCGCTGCCTGCTTGTCACTGCACGGCTTGTACAGGCAGGGGCCAACGGACTAAAACTACAATGAGTGACACGTCGAGACAAGACAGGGTGAGCACGCGCCTCGGTCATGGCGCTGTCTGAATTCCACGTCTCACTCGACCTTGGTTTCAGCATGTTGCAGGCAGCCTTTCAGGCCCGGCTCGAGGCAGCGCTCCTCTAGAGCAGAGAAGCCTACGTGAGATCCTCCGTCTTGATACAGAAAGGCATACAACGCACCATGCTGCTGCTCTTTCGTAAGTGATGAACTACAACGCTCGAAGGACTTGGATGCCCATGATCTAATCATCAAGCGAGCCCGAGGGGGTGCCAGAGGTAGTGCAGGCGACGATGTCGACTACGAGATGACGGAAGAGATCGAGAATGTCAGCCGAGGACAGACGGGCTGAAAGAACCTACGATAGCCATAAGTGTGCTATTATAACGAACATCATCTGGCGTGTACTCACGTTAGCAAACTTAAGGGCAACTTAGGTCGTGCAGCTCTGGCCGGAGGAGGGCGATTTTGGCAGGCGTGAAGAGCGGCGCGTAGCCCTTCTTGGGTGTTGCATGCTCGGCGAAGCCGCGTGGGGGAGGACCGTCTTCGCAACTTGAAGTTCGTTGTAATCTCTGCATACCCGTCAGTGTACACCTATGTCTGAGAAACAGCGCTGTACGGCAGAGGTGAGGTAGCCGTGGTGTGCTCGTGAACGTACGGCAGAGACTATGCATCGTACCGGCGGCCTGGAGTCTCGGTGCGGCGTCGTCAGTCAGCTCGCCTGCCAAATGTGGCAGCCATGTTCTCTGTAATATTGCGAGAGTCTTCCGTGGGCCCAATGGGTCTTGAACAAAGCCCAAGGCCTAAAGCGCATCTCGAACAAATCGCCGAGCTGGCCTTGTGGCGTCCGGCCGCCGGGACTCGGCGATGCTTTTAGTCCGAGCAGACCGGCCCCGACTTGGCTCTGCTCTGCTCCTCGACGTCCACCATGGCTTCGCACTTGGGTCACACCGGCATAGACCCGCCTTGTACATTCGACGACCCCCAAGAAGACGAGGAGAACGCCGACACGCTTGGCCGGCGCGACACGAGCACAATGGGCACAGCAAGCGCGCCAGAGGGCTTCGCGATGCCCGCGCAGTCTGCTGCGAATGCCAATTCCTGCTACGGCCAGCGCAGCTCGGAGAAGACACCGCATGGCAGCAGGATCAGTTCTCGCTTCCCGCGGTCGTGCGTCGCACCACACCGGTGACGACGAAGTCGAACGGCACCGGCGAGGGCGAGACCAAGCGCCGGTCGCTCTCGCTCGAGAGCCGCAAGACGAACGGCATAGAGTCCGCGCGGAGTATCGCTTCACGACTGCTAGTATCACTTTGGCCTCAGCTATAGTCGTCCGCCAGTAGGCTTTGCTGTCTGACGACTCGGACTTGGCCAGCGTCCATTATTTCGCGACTTTGATATTTGCACCGCGATGATCACCATAGATGAGGCGGGCCAACGCCGCGGCATTCGCGTAGTATCACTTGTATGTATGCGTATATTTAAAATATATTTGCTTCCGAGACAACATATCCCCGTGCTACCGGAACTATGGTCCATCTATGCACGAAGGCGTACAGTATCCCGAATACACTATTACGTGCGATTATCGCGCAAGCTGTCTAGGTACTTATTCAATCCTGAGAAATTCAGCTTATACCCGCTCCTGAATACCACATCGTGCCCACAATATCCCGCAAAGCCCCCGCGATGCCAGTCTAGCGGAACCCAACACAACCGCCGGCGAGACGGCGTCAAAGAGAATATCCAGTCATCCTCGATGTAGTATATAGGCCAGGTGCGGCGCGGAAGCCATGGGAGCGGGGTCGTCACCTGCGCGTCGGCATCTACAGGCGCCCACAACTGGACAAGTCGTTTACCGTCATCGACTAGGACTCCGGAGCCGTCGGGGGAGAGGTGCAGGGTGCGGTACCAGGTACGTGGGCCGAGGACGAGGAGGCACGCGCCTGATTCGGCGTCCCAGAGTCGCATAGTGTCGCGCCACTCGGAGGAAACAATGACGTCCCCAGCGGGAGCAAAGGCGACCGACGACACTGCGCCGGCGTGTCCCTCCAGCTCCCGGAGCAGTTCCCCTCCCTCTGCACTCCACACCAGAATGAGACCGTTGAAGCATCCGGATGCAACACGTTCTCCACTGGGAGAGAGGGCGACGGAGTAAACCGAGCTCTCATGGCCCCCACATGTCGCCAGGGATGCTCCGGTGGCAACATCCCAAATGATGACAGCCTTATCCTTGGAGCCTGTTGCAATACGTCTGCCGTCCAGTGAGAATGCGACGGAGCGGACATGATCCGTATGTCCGACAAATTTGTGAATGAGCTTGCCTGTTGCAATGTCCCAGAGACAAACGGAATGATCATCTCCGGCTCCGGATAAATTCAGCATGAGCAGGTAGCGACTGTCTTGCGAGAACATCAGCGACGACGACTGGCCGCCGAAGCAGTGAGGGATGTAGCCCAAGACGCCGCTCCACAGAAAGGTGCCCTCGAGAGAGGGGGACCGGTGCGCAACGTCAGAGCTCAGCTCGCCCTCAAGCTGGAGACGCAGCGTCCCGGAAGCAGTGTCCCAGAGAGCCACCACGCCACGATGTCCCGACGATGCGGTAAGGATCGTTGCACCGTCCGGTGAGAACGCTGCGTAGTGCCTGTCGTATACCCGTTCTAATGAGGGTACAGGCAGCGGCTTGTATGCGCGATCCCACGAATCCGTCTTCGCTACCTCGATACTAGTACTGGAGCTGTCGCTGGAAACTAGCAGTGCACGCGTCGTGCTGTGAGAGAAAGCGACTGAAAAGTAGCTAGTTAATTTCTCGCTGGACGGATTGGATGGGTTGCTGATGTCCTCGGGTCGTGGCTTGATCGCCGCAGGTCGCGTCATGTCCCACAGCCGGACAGTGCCATCGTCCGAGCCAGACGCGATGCGAGTCCCGTCTTCGCTATAAGCAACACTCGTGACACATTTGGTGTGATTGGAGAACGCCTGTCGAACCTCGCCGCGAACAAAGTCCCAGACGAGGACATTATTATCTGCGGCACAGGCGAGCACGTCTCCTGTTGAAGGAAAGCTGGGACTGCAGATCGAGTAGAATGATCGGCCTGATGGCCGGAGGTCACGGAGGTGCATCGCAGTCTCGACATCCCAGACTGACAGCTTCCCCAACTCAGGGCTTCTGGTATACGATGCGATCAAAATCTGGGAGCTGTCTGGTGTGAAGGAAACAGCATGATCAGGAAAGTATTCGCCTTCGGGAGTCTCCACAACACGATGAGTGTATGCCGGCACCTCCAGGCTCCACAGAATGACTTGGTCCAACGAGCTCGACGCCATCCAACGGCCGTCCCGAGACACCGCAATGGATGAAACATATCTATTGTGTGCGGCCAGGGTTTCCAAACAGACACCTGTGTCCACGTCCCAGATCTTGAGGGAACAATCCCTGGAGCCAGACACGATACGGCCGCCGTCAGGTGTGAAGACTGCGCAGTTGACCCAGCCCGTATGCCCTTCCAGGGTGCGGATGAGCACACCGGACACTGCGTCCCAAATCTTGACCGTTTTGTCCTCGGCAGCAGAAGCTATGCGAGCGCCGTCCGGAGAGTACTTGACAGAGAAAACATCGCGAGAATGACCGGAGGGGACTGATAGCAGGGCGCGCGTCAGCGCGTCCCAAACGCGTATCTTGCGGCCACACCCTGATGAGGCAATCATCCTGCCGTCGGGTGAGAAGTCGACCGAAATAACCCCACGAGCGGTGACCGTGCCCAAGCAGGCGCTCCACATGCCTGGGACATCGCCAAAGACCTTGACGGAGATCTCGGAGAAGCATTCGTGCGCATACGTCTGTGCAAGCGCGGTCTTTGTCGGGATGAATGATAGGAGCGAATAGTACAGGTGTAGCGCTGAGCCGCTGATCGCAGGAAAGTAGCCGACAACCAGGCGTTCGCAGTCATTCAACAGAATGACAATGTCCCTCGCTCGGTCATCGTTAAAACCCTGTCCAGGATCTTAGATGGGTGAGCTATACTAGAGAGCAAGGTGCACTCACCCTGAGCTTCTGCTGGACCTCGTTGATGCCTGAGATGACGTCCCTCAACAATCCAAGAAGGCTGCAGGCCTCAACCCAGTGTAGCAGCTGCCTTTGTACAAATTAAAGAAGCATGTCCAGGATCTCGTCCAACAGCTCGCCGTTGAGTAGACGAGTGCACCAATGCCGACATGCATACCGCAGGTGTGCCGGGATCGCGCTCTCCATCCGGCCCAGCAGGCCGAGAACCTCAGCGTTGAGCAGCGATGGGTCCCGGATGTCGCAAATGTCTCGCTTCAGCTCCTTCAGCGCATCGAGACACTTGCGTAGCAGGAGCGTGTTCTGCCGCCGCGAGTTGATGGTGAATGCACGGTTTGTGCAGCGGCTCGGGTCGAGCAGGAACTCGGGGAAGGTCGGGTGGATGATACGGATATTTCCCCTAGACTCTTGATTATCCGGTACGACGAGGACAGAGTGAAGACCGACGAGGGAGCTGCACACGGTGTCAGTGGAAAGACCGAGTAGTCGCGAGAGGGCGGATGGGGAAAGAGGATCCCTGATGACGGCGACCGAGCCAAGGATCGTCTGGAGTCGTTCTGACAGACTCGCCGACATGTTGGCGAGGGTCTTTTCGAGCACTTGTAAGTATAGCTGGTCAAGCAGCTGATGGGAGCCGTGTGAGTTTGCGGCGGACGTGAGCATTTTTAGCTGTCCAATTGGGTCACTGTAGTGACGGTCCCTAATGAACTTGACGGCGGTCGCGGCAAAGATGAACAGGCCGCAGGCTATCTTGCTGAGTGTCTCGATATCGGCATCGCTGGGCCAGTGCTCCGACAGACAAAAGTACCGCCTGGCCTCTGACAGGGACACGGTAAGATACCGCTTGATGTCTGCGGTGGTGACGGGCTGCAATTCGATCGCGTGTAGGAGGAGCTTGCCGAATGAATCGCGGTAGTTAGGATCGTCAAATGTGGCGACAATGTCCCGCTCAGGTCGGCTGGTGACGAAGAATAGCAGTGGCGAGAGGCTCTCTGCATGCTTCAGCAGGGTAGATAAAATCGTGGAGGTGACTTGAGGCTGTTGACACTCGTCGAGTGCATCGATCACCACGACACATGGAGGGAAAGCGTCACGGAGGAGCGTCAGTGGCTGTAGTATGAGCTCTTCGAATTGACGCGACACCTGAGAGTCTACGAGATCGGGATCCTTCCTGAGTATCTCTGTGGTTCGGTCCTTGTAAGGTTCGTAGAACAGTCCGAGGCGGTAGGCGATGGTGGTGACAATCATCGAAGCATTACTGCAATCGGCATCGGATCGAGAGCAGAAGAAGCTTGCGCCTAACATACGGCGAGCATGAAGTTGCTTTGCGATGGTGCACGAGATCGTTGTCTTGCCCGTGCCAGGCAGGCCGTTGAGCCAGAGGATACTGGACTGGAGCCAGGCGGAGCTTTCGGCGGGTTTGGCTGCGTCGCCAGGCGGATGTCGATTGGCTGCCCAGGTGAAGATAGTATCCAGGATATCAGTACGTGTCCCGTCGAGACAAGTCCTGCGCTCCGATTGACTGTCGAATTGCGCCCGGGCTGCATGTGGTGGCACAATGCTGCCTGGATGAAAGCAGTCAGGGCAATGACACTGAAGCAGTACCAACCTTGGGCGTACCTTCTGAACGAGTCAGCAAGCGCTGAAGGAGATTAGACATTAGATCGTAATTCGTACACCCGCTGAGAGATCCTCACCTGAGTATCATCTCGGATAGCGTCTATCTTCACCTCTACTCTTTGCGAGTCCTGCTTGGAGATATGTGCGTGATGCTTTTTGTCCAAAATTAACGTCCGAATCGTGGGCTGAGACATGCCTGCTACGTACATTCAGAGCAGACTCAATCGCAATTGTACTCCCGATCTGTCATTCAGGGCAGCTTGTCAGCTGGAGGAACGTACGGATACAAGACGCCACATACCATGAAACTCTGGATTGACCACGACATCTTTTGCACCAGACCCGTAACTTTCTCCGCTTCCCCGTCACTTCCCAGTATCCTCCGAAAATTTCCCCGGGACTTGAGACCTTGAGCCTCGTCATTGATTGTTTTCCACGCCCTATGCGACATCAGCATATGGAGCCTGTGCCATCAGCGGCAGACTCACTCCAACAGTAGATTAATTCTGGCCTGCATGGGAGCAGGGATATTCTCGCCGTGCAGATCCTCACTCTCTTGCACCATCTTCGTCAGATCTCCGACCCTCGTAGCCAGCTCCTTGATACTTTCTGTGTTTGCGTGCGATTTCTAGTTTTGATTTAAGAGACAATACTGAGAGGGCGGCACACGCGCATACCTGGACCATCCCTAGTACAGTAGACAGGACGCTCACACCTATCTGCAATCCCGGCACTCCAAGATTGCCGGCGACGTCCTTGAATATGTCGAGAGCTTGCTGCAAGTGACCTATGGCGGCATCGGGGACCTTGCTGCTCTGTAGCTTCTGTTTCAGACGGCGCATGGCTGCTAGCTGCTGACGGAGTGGTTCAAGCAAAGACTCGCATCACAGCCACGCGTGCCTCGCGCCCACAGCCCGCGAAGAACACAGTCACGGGTCAGAGAAGGCGGAGAAGGCGTGTTCGGCGGACGCCGATTGGCTACCGCGACAGGCGCTGAGCACGAGCATGTCTGCATTTCGGGTAGTTGCAGGTCATTGAGGGCGTGAATGGCGGACCAAGTCGCTGTTACGTGACGTTAATGCAAATATCGACGATAGACAAAAGAAAAATTACAAGCGTCGCTTTGTACGCGAGCTCGAACGAGGAATCGCCGTCGTTGGGATAATGAGAATTGTGCGAGCTGCACTTCATGCCTAGGGCCTGCCGACTAAAGGAGGATATACAGTGTGATAGGATGGTTAATATGGCCGCTAGTTCATTCTCGAACGAATCTCGAATCAAGCTGCCAGAACATTTCGAGGCGAGCAAACGCTTGGATGGCCTCTGCTTCACCATGAGCGAACACTGGTGCAAGAGATAGAAAACACAAAGCTTACCTGGCTCAGGAAATATCTGGACACTTCAGGTGTACAGGTGTTCTGAAGCTTGAATGCATGGTTTCGCTGAAGCAGAGAATGATAATTGCCAGGTAGCGGACATGCTGCGCCGGTAAGCGCCGTAGTGCCGGGACCTCCTTACCACTTCATTATCCGGTCCTGAAGTTGAACGTTGGCAGAAAAAAAAAAATGGAAAATCTTGGTGTCTGGGTAGTGAAACCTGTGCAGAATATTCTCCATCAGACCACAGAATATAAATATAGCAAACCAAAACGGATATCGCTATGCTATCACTGGCCCTTGGCACCATAAGGTAGGACATAGGCTGTAGTCAAAGTCACAAGTTGAAGCACTGTCCGTCTTGAGCCGCCACTATCGCATATGACCGTTATATCAGCTACTATTCCATCATATGCAGCTTCAACGTCGCTGAACAACTGTACGGTGGTATCAGCTCCGCGCACAGCACACGGGTGATCCCGAACGTACGCCATTACCAGCGAGCACTCAAGCTCGTTCATCTACCAGCATGTTCGCTGTCTGCGCAGATAGTTCTGTTCGCGTGTAAACACCAAGCCTCTACCCATCGTGGTGAGCTCCCAGGCGTCCGCTCTGCGAGACGCGGGCCTTCAAGTCTCCGGACCGCTACCGTCCGCTGTTCAGATTGATGCGCGTGCTCCTGTTCGACCCCCTCGACAGCCCGCTCGATCGTCAGCTGGCACTGGCACCGGTATACCTCCTTGTCCTTTGACTGCGCTTGCAAAGCCGAGGAACTCGGGATGTAACCGGTTGCGCGAAGACGGCGCGCCAGGCGTACGGGCCCAGCATGATATTTATTTGATGAAGTCGCTCCGCTGGGCGTGCAGCGCGGGCAGATCGTCCAGGGAGCGCGTACGGCTCGACGCAAATCGGGAGTGGTGGGGAGGCTGTACGCGGTGCGGTCAGCGGCGAAAAAGCCGAGGAGCCGGTCGACCACGAGGGCAGCATGCGCGAGCCATCTCCAGCCAGAGCACCGTCCGGCATCTGTGGGAGCGGTGGCCAAACGAGAGGATTTAGCGACGCATGTCGAGAATCCCAGCGGCATGTTAGCGGCTGTACAACGCACGTATGCACTGATTGAACTGACAGGATGTGGGCGGATGCTTTGGAGACACTGTTCACTCTTGGGTAATAGGCCATTGGTGCGCTCGATATAGTCGAGTTCTGCAGCCGCCGCGCCGTACGCAGGTCCGAGGCGAGGTGCGCAGGTGCGAAGCCGTAGTCCAACGGAGCGTGCAATGGGCGCGAGCTTGAGCTTGCGCCAGGGATAGCATGCCTGCTGGACCTATCTGCCGCGCTAGTTATGCACATCGAAACGTCCTCCCAGCAGTGCACTGCAGGCTCGCCTGCACAGCCTTCGTCTTCGTTCTCGGCGACCGGGGCGCGCTTGTAGTCCAGCTAGCGTACGCAATCCTGCGGTTCGTCAGTGAATGGATGAGAGCGCACAGGCGGACGCAGGTGAGACGCACCAAAGCAGAACGTTCATCCCGGTAAAACTTGAGCCAGCTCTGCCGGTGGCACACCCATGACATTCGTCGCGCGCTCTGGGTTCCGTTCCTCGAGCCCTTGACCTGCCCTCTTGCGTTGCCGTCTCATGGTCATAGGACGGTGCTAATAGCCCGCGCGATTTCCCGTCGGACCTCGCACGGATCCATAGCTTGTTAGACGAGGATGTTTATGTGAAGATTGACAATTGGATCTTCGACAATGACGAGCGTTGCTCGGACAGACCGCAGAGGGAGGAGTGCTCCAGGCTAAGGTCCTGGGCGGTCGTCTTCGAAAACTCCCGCGGCTCGGAAGACGTCGTGACAACAGTGCCTGCCGGAAGCGCGTGGCTCATTGTGTTGAGCCCCCTGTGGTGCGCGGTATACAGGAATGGTGACGCTGCGCGTACAAGCGACGCGTTCTGCGAGCCCAGCGGCAAATGTAGTTTCGAGGTGGGTTTCACCGGCTAAGACGGGCGCGACGGCGGCGAAGGCGACGACGAGAGTATGACGCGCTCAAGCAACGACGGCACGGCGACATACAGGTGGAGGGCTGTTAGCTAGATCAGCGTTGCGCCCATGGTATCAGAGTGAGCACGCATACATACATACGCTCTTTAATAGAACGTTCGAGTCTTCGCTCTTTTGGAAATTTCCACCTCGGAAACGACGCGCGGTTTCGGGTATAATATGGCCTCGTCGACACAGGCCTCAGAGAGTCGCTGCATGGCGCCTCGGCGGCGGATGAGCACCCAGAACACACACGAGAGTGGCGTTGGCAGAGCATTGATATCAGTCATCCTGCGCAGGGCCACGTCTGCGTCAGCACCGACTCCAGGACACTGCGTTAGGCAGCACCTACAAGCGACCCATGGTCTCCTTAAAATTGCCCCAACGGCGTCGGGGCCCAGAACAGGGTAGCGCCAACAGCGCGAAAACCCTAACCCCTGGACACTCTCCGAGCGCCCGCAGCACCTCTTCGCCTGTATCCGCCACGAGTACTCTACAACAATTCGCTGAACCCACACTTTCATCGACATGTCATGACTCTGAAACGCATCCAACTCCTTGTCTAAGCCTCACTTAAGGCCTTCTCCTTTACTTGAGCCATGAACGCTCCGACAATGCGACTGACCCTCGCGCTCTTCAAGTCACCGTCTATCCGGCTGTGATCATAATGTGCGTATTTGCACCTCTCCAGGGGCCCTTCTGTTGACTCTTTGGCTTTGGAGCTTATCGCCGTGTTGCAGCAGTCGGACGAACTCGTCATAGTTCACTTAGGGGCACGAGCTGGGAGGAAAGATCGTTGGCTGGAAATACATCATGAGACTGGGACGCGGGTGCGCACTCTTACTCACTCTTTGCTAACTACCGTCTGAGAGCCCGTGAAGGATATCCAGATGCGAGGCCTCGCTGCATGTTACGACGTTACGCAATACGTGCTCGAGGACACAGCGACGCGAGCAGCTCACGAAGACCGCCTACGCCCGTGCGTGTTCTGGACTTTCACGCACCTTCCGAGCATGCTTTTCAACACTGAATCTCAAGACACTTCGCGCATGTGCAATACTCTATACGCCTCGGCCAGAACGACGAGCGAGGCAGTCAAGACAGACGTCTCGAGATCGATGATGGCTGTCGGTGAAGCAACTGAAGACGTAGCGCAAGTGTGCGACCAGGACATCGCTGCTTTTACCACCCATTCGATTGCGTATCAGGAAGACTGGTCGGCGCCGAGTCCCGCATCTCACTTTGCCCCATCCAAGAAAGGACTACGGCAGGCGCAGGAAGGCGTATGGTTCGAACATTAGATCGACGCTCGGGGGCGAGAATATCTCATGTGTTACCGCGCGCGATGTAAATGCATCTCCGCATCGTCGAGCAGCACCACGGAGTGGCGCATCGCGAGAGTTTTTCGCAGCCGGAGCCGGAGTATTGCAGAGAGGCGTGCCAGAAACTGGTGCGTATACTTGACTTTCGAGACCACTCCGCGTCTCACACAGGCACCAGGACAGATCCAGGCGCAGGGATATCCGTCGCAAGAATTGAACGAAGAAGAGCTCTCTGCGCTCGCGTCGCGTGATCATACCAACAACCGGATCCCTGTCCTGCTCTCGCTCGAACCTCTCGGAAGTGATCACTAACCTGCGCTTGGTCCCGAAGGCTGCACCAGCCGGGTCAAGATCAGGTTAGGCCAGGCCAGCGCATGTATCTATCGCATTTGTATTCATCACCTTCGTCGATACCAACGCTCAGCACGCCAAGTCAAACAGACCCACAAGGCACCGCACGCGCTTCCGAACCGGGGCGGTAACGACGGTTTCGGTAGTTGGGCTTTGAGTCGAGCATTTGATCATGTCAGGGCGCCGTCGAGCGACGAGAGCCTGCTGCAGCGGTGCCAGGTTCGTTCTTGTTGTCAGAGTCTCGTTCACAGCCAATGTTTCGGCGGTACCAAACCTCCGTTTCTCGTTTTACCTTGTCTGTAACTCAGCGAGTCCCGCAATGCCAAGTTTTCGCCACCTTATCTTGTCGCGGCGCTGTGCGCTGTCCTGCCAAATGAGCATTGACGGACGCAGCTGAGCTACCGTCTATTTCGGCGTTGAATGTGCGCAGATTGGGCCTTGCTGAGATGCTGGATCGCGCTCTGGTTCATGATGTTCGCCGCTGTGGTTTTGCGGTGCGGATGGTGTGGTGCGAGTCGTCAGCGAAGGGAGCCGCACGGACGAGGTCCGGTCCCTGCTGGTGCCTATACGTGTCATGGAGATGCTGACTCGATGTATATACCAGTCTAATAGTACTCGCTATCGTTGCGCCCCATCCCTCAGATGAATACCTGCAAGAGCTGCGCAGCGAGAATAGGTCGGAGGGCGATGTATCGCCGTTGTAACTGGGCGGGATGATCTTGTGTAGAGTGGATTAAATGCTTTCTCTGCCGCCTATTCAGCGGTGTCTGACCTTTGTGCGATCTGTATAGAATTCATGAGCAGAGTCAGCTCTCTGCCCCCAGCAGATTTGCTCGTATTCCATACTAAAGCACATCCCGAGCATCCTACGTCTTAGCACTCCCGAGTCGTTCAAAGCGGTAGCTATGGGCACTGCCCTGCTTAGCGCATTCAATCATGCATTTGCGGACTCGTTCTCAATCTTTGTAGCATGATGTACACGCTCAAGTAAGTTCCCATCCAGGCTTAGCTCATATATCTTCGTCTCAAACATTTGGTGCAATGGGATGTGTATTGCTCTGTATCACATCAGCGATATACATGGACTGCGTCATCTAGTGGCCGATGCTCAAATCGCGGAGACCAGAGGAGCGGTCGGGACCTTAGGATCGTGTCCGCGCTCGGGAAGGCATCGTTTGGCCCGGTGCATGCCCTGCACCTGTGCCGCACCGACCATCCTCAGCGGCAGCGTGCAACCCGTCGTCTTGAACTCTTCGTGGGGCGCCGCAGACGGGATAAACAACGATGACGCATTTTTGTAAGCTTCCCAAGTGAGTTCGACTTCGGGTGCGGTTTCGTCAGCTGCAGCAGGCCTGACGGCGGTATGAGGCGCTCGAGCGGCGACGTACCATGGGCCGTATTGGCACGAGAGAAATCTGCTACTTTTTTGTCGCATAAAATATGCATAAACAGCTTCAAAAAATAATTAAGAAATTGTTGTATTTTTGGTTACCAGACAGACTGTATTTTCTCCACGAAAATTGGCCATAAAAATTCACCCTGCTCTTAGAACTTGTATGCTACTCAGTTGGTCAAATCTTTTCTCCGAAAAATCTCTGGCTGTTTTTGCGCATTTTTTCTCCTACAGTAGCTCGCCTTTCTGTGTCTAGAGAACATCTCTTGCTTCTGAACATTTTCTTAAAATTTAGTTCCACGAAAAGCTTGGACTTTTTCTCTTGAAACCACTGTGGAGAAAAGTCGGGATGTTTTCAGTGAGGAAAGCTCATCGCCCACCGCGCCCGCTGCCCGCCCACTGCCCGCCCACTGTGCGCCCACTGTGCGCCTGCTGCCCCGCCCACTGCCCACCCACTGCCCA
>NW_006767629.1:4468281-4472959 GCF_000300595.1 Phanerochaete carnosa HHB-10118-sp
CCTCGCACGCCCCTCGCATGCCCTCGCGCAGCCTCGCGCGGCCCGCACACCTTCGCACACCCTCGCGCGTTCATTCGCGTGCAACGCGTGCGCGATTGCGAAGAGCGTGTACGCGAACTCGAGCTCCGCCAGCGCAACTCGCGCGCCCAGCCATCTGTACGGCGGCTCAGCAGTGGGCGCGTTAGAGCGCTCGTGCGATCATGCTTTAGATAACCGTTTCACTGCGTTGCAGGGAGTCAAGGACTTGCACGCGCGCAGTATCGAATGATCGTACGCGTTGGAGGGAAGGCTGGAGAGATGTAAAATTGTGTGTGCATCATCGAAATGGTGGAGGATAAAAGTAGCGGCGAAGAGGAGGGAAGATCTCGTGTAAAACAGAATGTCTCAAGTAGCCAGTTCAGGTAGTCTTGTAAAGATATCAACGCAACCTGCTTGTGCGCACCACTCCATGCTCGCTCACAATCCGCTCAAACGACGTGCCGCCGAAGAGCTACTCCCCCTACATTCCCCTAAACGGAGCCGGACATCCCAGCACCCAATTACCTTCTCAGAGCTTTCCGCCCGTTGGACCAGTATTGGCGAAGAAGTCATGAAACTTTTACACGACACAGGCTTCTCCGCTTTCATGTCGTTTAAGGAGGCTCTCAGTGATTTCATTTTCGGTTCTAAGCGCAGGAAGCCAACATGGCCACGGGCGCAGTCGCAAGAACGTCTCAAGCTGCAGGCACCCGCAAGGAGGATTACTGCTTTGAAGAGTTCTTTGAAGCTCCCTGTTTCTGAACGCGCTACCCGAAAACAATACACTGTGAGATTTACGTCTTTGCCATTCGAGTCGCCGCTGGCCGCTCCTCACCTGCTGCCTGCTGCTTCCGCCTCATCGCCCAACCTCTCGCCTACTTGCGAAGATACTTCTGACTCGCCGCTACCTTCTTCACCTCCCAGAAACGCTTTCGCTCCGTCTTCTGACCCCTTAATCTCTTCGGTGTTATACCCAAAGATTTATAATCAGATCAAGGCCAAGATGCCACGGAAAGTCAATCATCGGAAGCATATACTTCATATCCAGTTCAATGCCAGCGTCAAAGACTTGCTCAGGAAAACAAGAGAAGATATGGAATGAGAACTTTACCTGCTCAAGAAGCCGATCAGTGAGTGTAGTACGCGTTCATCTATCAGCCCGTCCGAGCTAATGTTGCGAAGCCGGCGTCCGATCATTGAAAGACTTTCGCGGATGGTTGGGCTACCAGGAACGTTCAGAGAGTCCTGCAGATACTAAGTGTATGTATCTAAATGAGATTAGACGTACATTTGTGCTGAGTTGTTCGCACGCATATAGCCTCGCCGTTATTCGAAGACCTACGTGATGCAGACTTCGTGCCTCCATTATCGCGTGTCGCATCGACGAACTTCATCCAGCGTGCCCTCCGAGACACAAAAAAATCGCTACTTTCCCCCAAGCCTATCGTTTCTACTCCGTTTCCAGGTGCTTGGCCACAAGCCACACGGATAGTTTCCGAGAAAATCGATACTCGCATACGGCGGCTACAAGATACACAGGCACAAGTCTCCGAGAAAATCGCTGCTTGCGCCCAGCAGAAGCCCCTTTCCCTGCCCATTTCGCTTCCGCCAGAAGACGAAGTAAAGGTGGCTGAGATATTTCAGAGGCGCGGTATCATCAGTAAAGGTGTTTGCGAACAGGTTAGCAACAAAGACCTCAGGCGGCTACACCCAGGTCAATGGCTCAACGATGAGATCATCAACTTCTACGGGGAGATGATCATGTGCCGCGTGGAGGAAAGTAAAGAGAATCGGGGAGAGGGTCTGCTGAACGTGCATTACTTCAGCACGTTCTTCTGAACCAAGCTTAAGGAGGGATACGAGGAGAGCAGGCTGGCAAGATGGACAAAACAGGTGATTACTTCTGTTCTTCAAAAGAGATCCTCGATCACTTAAGTTGTAAAGCGCAGATCACTCTGTTTTCAAAGGATATTATCCTCATTCCCATCAACCACAATGGCTCACACTGGACGGCCGCGGCGATCAACTTCCGGAAGAAGCGGATCGAGAGCTACAACAGCTTGAATAGGGACCAAACGCAGGTATTCAAGCTCCTACGTGTGTATCTCGATGCCGAGCACCGGACCAAAAAACGAAAGCCGTTCAATTTCGATGGTTGGGTTGATTGGACGCCCAAAAACACGCCGCAGCAAGAGAATATCTCGGACTGCGGCATCTTCGCTTGTCAGTTCCTCGAGACTTTGTCGCGCGGTGAGGAAAGGTTTGCCTTCACTCAGGCAAACATGCACTACCTCCGGAGACGGATGGTCTGGGAGATTGCGCATGCCAAGCTTTGGACAGACACATAGTCAACTCACATATGCAGCACCTCGTCTCACGCTATTTCATTGCATCCACCATTGTCGTCGCACACGCGTCGGTCCCAGCATCGTACATCTGCATCGGATATAAATTTTATTTTCTGCGAACCTTATTGTACCGTACTTGTATTCTTAGTTTGTTCTTTAGTGTCTGTCCCTGTAGGAGCCTGGCATTATCCTGAGCGGACGCTGACAGCTGCCATCATCGCATAGCTATACAATTACGGGCACAGCCTCGCCTTCCATCCTTCAGATAGTCGAGTGATAATACTCGTGCGACCGTGATCGTCGTCGTGCTGCGACCCGAGATCGTTCTTCTACCTCTTCTTGCTCGATTCATGATTTGAGAAGGGCCCATCGCTCTGCCAGATGTAATGAGCTCAGCATTAAGACGCAGTCCAACGTTCCCGACATACTTTGAGAATTGGAGGCCTCGTTGATACCGGAGAGCGGTCGAGGACAGCAGGTCCTGCTAGGCATTAACTAGCCGTTCGCCGGAGCGTGACGATGGGTGTGGGGAGGCAAAGAACACAGGACTCGCGGACCTCTTGAATGAATGCCCGTAGCCGAGAATGGCAGCTACAAGATAACGAGCGGCTTGCAGTATTTCTGCCCGTGCATCGTGCTCTGGATCATCTGCGCCCGCTTCTTGACGGGATCGGGCTTGGAGATGTAGTTACAATGAGCGTGCAGAGCCCGCTTGAGCGAGAGCCGCTTCCGGCCGGAGCTCGGCGGCACTTTCTGCGCGGACGGGTCGGCAGGGGGAGGGTACTCAGCGACGGTCGGAGAGCTATGTTTTGTTTTCTACCGCGCTGGCGGTTGCACATTCTCGTCATCGTCGCCCATAACGCAGAGCTGAGGGTAAGGTCAGTCCATCAGGACGCGACGTAAAGAAGGCCTTTGGCGCACCATGGCATTCCCACCCAACACTGTGCTTGACCCCACATAATCTGCTCTATTATCGTGTGTACAAGAAAATAGGCCTCACCGGTGCCGTCACAGTGTACGACTAGGGAAAAGTATGGCGGGAAAGCAAAATACCGCGTGCTTAACCAGTTAAGAATGTATTTCAGTCGTAGCTTGCGGGCGTCGACCGAGCTCAAACCGGCCGCTGTTCGTCGTCGGGCGTCTCCGTCTCATCAGGCCGCGCGGTGATACACTTTTACAGAACACAACTCATCTGACGATCTGCACATGAACGACTGGCCGTCTGACTGTGCCGCTACTGGAGCTCCGTGGGTGCGGGTCTGAGTCTGAGGTCGAACAGGCTGCGCGCGCCGCACACCGGGAGTGTTGATGCCCAGTGTTCAAAGTGGGCGCAGGGCAGCGGCTTGGGTCGATAAAAAGGACGGTGTGAGGACGCGCGAAGATATGTGAGGTAAGGACACGCGAAGATGTGTGGGGACGCGCGAGGTGCGCCGCCGCTCGAGATGATCTCGGGTAAGTTTCTGAGCGGTACCTCGAAGATCAACGCGTTCGTCAGTGGAAGAGCTTGCACTGCGTGTGGGATGAGCAAACCGTCCTTGTCTGAACAGACAGTACTCACGCACCTGAGCCTCCAGTGTGAGGTATCAAAGAGGTGGGTGGGCCGCGCGAGAGCATATTGGGAGTAGAAGTGCCGAGGCGCGGTGCCCAAAGTGGATGCCGAGCAGTGGCCTGGATCGATACAAAGGACGGAGTGAGGATGCACGAGGGTGTGCGAAGGTGTGCGGGCCGTGCGAGGCTGCGCGAGGGCATGCGAGGGGGCGTGCGAGGGCGTGCGAGGAAGTGCGAAAATGTTTGGGGACGCTTGAGAACGCGCGCTGACTCACGTTGGTCATCATCGGATGTAGAAATGTGGTAGTGAGGACAGAATGGAATTGGCACGTGAGGGTGCTTGAGGGTACTTTACGAGCTGTCGGAGAAGGACTAGCGGGACCCCGAGCGCGAGTGTGAGGTGGTACTAATGGGCGCGAAGGTGCAGTTCGCGAACCTTCGCGTGCACGAGTAGACGAGTATCGATATTGGAGACGATGTGAAATGCAAGGGTCGGTCGACGAGCGGATGTGGTACGAGGCTGAGAGTGTGCCAGTAGAGCAGCCGGCGTGCAGTCAGCTATGCCTGCCGACCCGTTCCACAACACGATCAGTGTTTGCAACCAACTCAAGGAGCAGGAATACTCACGAGTATGGCATTGAAGCATCATGGCTCAATCCATCTTGGCTGTGCTCCCCATCTCTCTGCGCCTTGAGGTGATGCCAGCGACGGGTCATCCCTTCTCCCAGAGCAGCCGAGCATATGCACGAACTGCCGTCTTAACA
>NW_006767629.1:4472987-4475290 GCF_000300595.1 Phanerochaete carnosa HHB-10118-sp
AATGGAATTGGCACGTGAGGGTGCTTGAGGGTACTTTACGAGCTGTCCGAGAAGGACTAGCGGGACCCGAGCGCGAGTGTGAGGTGGTACTAATGGGCGCGAAGGTGCAGTTCGCGAACCTTCGCGTGCACGAGTAGACGAGTATCGATATTGGAGACGATGTGAAATGCAAGGGTCGGTCGACGAGCGGATGTGGTACGAGGCTGAGAGTGTGCCAGTAGAGCAGCCGGCGTGCAGTCAGCTATGCCTGCCGACCCGTTCCACAACACGATCAGTGTTTGCAACCAACTCAAGGAGCAGGAATACTCACGAGTATGGCATTGAAGCATCATGGCTCAATCCATCTTGGCTGTGCTCCCCATCTCTCTGCGCCTTGAGGTGATGCCAGCGACGGTTCATCCCTTCTCCCAGAGCAGCCGAGCATATGCACGAACTGCCGTCTTTAACATCGCCACCGAGCTGCTAGCAGCATGGGTGACAACGCTGTAGACAGGGAATAAGAGCGGGAGGTGAGAGCAGTATGAAGCGAGGGCATGGGTGCAGCACGGAGCGTGTCGCATCGGAGCGTCATATCGGAGTGGGTTGACGGCGAGCAGAGGATGAGGAGAGCAGACGGTTCGAAACACCGTCAGTACAACCGACGATGCTTAGTCAAAAATGGGCCGCATGAGAGGTGAGAGGGCAGGAGGCCAGGCCGGCGAGGGCGTGGGCGGGAGCAATGAGGATAAGCGCCCAAACACGGAGCCCGTCGGAGGGGCAAGCGGCATTCCTAATTAGGAAACAAACTGAGCAAGTCCTCCTGCGCCGCATCCTTTCGGGGCTGTTGGAGAATTGCTCTCACTAGCGTGAAGCTGGTTGTCTAGAGATGGCTTGTGAGTTTCGTACTTCCATTTATGTACATATTTGACAGGAAATATAGTGCAGAGCAAAGAGTGCTCCGCTAGAACAAGTCGCCAGTCACCTAATGTCCCGACACAGTGCCTTGTTTGTGCGATCGGGATCACGCAGGATGCGTGTCGGTTCAAAAGTGGGCACCCTTCCAGCCAATATCATCGTATTAATCGCTTAGTATTGGCTTCTGAAATAAGATTTCCGAATAATATCAGAAGACGGCGTGACTTTTTCTCCTGGGGCATCACTACCAGCCGCGGCGATGCGAGACTGCTTTTCGCACCTCAGCCCCACCGATTTGCAGAGGACGGTGCATGAATTGAGGGTAAATTTCTGTATTGTTCACTATTCTTATTGCTAAATCCACGCGAGCTAGGTAATAATTGCACCCCATCTCCTGCCTATCTTAGAACACGAGCTTTCGCACCGTACAAAATCTGGTTTGATAGAGCGAGAGCCTGAACAGACACACAGGATTACATGTGGTAAGTAAGATCATAAATGGTTAGTGAGCTGGCTGACGAGGGAAAAGACTGTTGCCAGACGGCTCTTTTCTCGTTATCGTATATGTGCATCGCATGTGGTTATGAGATATGTACAGAATGCCAGCTTGAATTGGTCACTGATGGAGGGCATCGTGACATGATCAGTGAGTTTATTTCTGTTTAAAACCCTCCTTTCTGATAATTCATTCAGCGTGTCCGGCCCATAGTTGTGGAAAGCACATGTATCGTCCAGTCAGTAGACTGTCTTGCTCGGCCTTGACCTCGGTCCGCGAGCAAGTCGATGAAATTATTGACTGCGGGGGCTTGCCTATTGAGCCTAAGACGACCGATACTCAGAAGAACCGTATTAGTCACCTGGAGCGCTGCGCTGTGAGTCCATTTCGCGTGGTACCCAGCATCAACAAAGCAGAGAAGAATATCTTTGAGGTGTTGTGGCGCACAGGGTTGCCTATCCGCGTTGTTGGTGTTGAAATGTCAGGGAAATGGACGCCATCCGACATAGCATCCAAGTACGGAAATTGTATTTTGAAGACTACCGAACAGAGAGAAAGTGGCGGCGAAATATTCTTGAAGAGGGATCTTCGTACGTTCTTGGGACTGCTCTTGTCGCCCGGATACAACGGCAAGGGAAGAGTGAGTACTTATTTGGTTTCACCGTGAGCTTCCACTTACTGCAGAGATTAGGACATTCCTGCTGATAAAGAATTCAAGGAAGTCTTTGGCGAACTGGCAGGACACTTCGAGCTTTCTTTGCCGTTCCCTGAGTACACCTCGGTGGACGCTATCCAAAATGGTGCATCACACTGGCTGAGACTGCGCAAAGGTGCCGACCCTCCTCCGGGGTTGAGAAGTCCAGATCTCGGTACGCTAATTTTGAACGTGCTGATTGCCTGGCTGATCTCGTAT
>NW_006767629.1:4475310-4529054 GCF_000300595.1 Phanerochaete carnosa HHB-10118-sp
CCAGTCAGTAGACTGTCTTGCTCGGCCTTGACCTCGGTCCGCGAGCAAGTCGATGAAATTATTGACTGCGGGGGCTTGCCTATTGAGCCTAAGACGACCGATACTCAGAAGAACCGTATTAGTCACCTGGAGCGCTGCGCTGTGAGTCCATTTCGCGTGGTACCCAGCATCAACAAAGCAGAGAAGAATATCTTTGAGGTGTTGTGGCGCACAGGGTTGCCTATCCGCGTTGTTGGTGTTGAAATGTCAGGGAAATGGACGCCATCCGACATAGCATCCAAGTACGGAAATTGTATTTTGAAGACTACCGAACAGAGAGAAAGTGGCGGCGAAAATATTCTTGAAGAGGGATCTTCGTACGTTCTTGGGACTGCTCTTGTCGCCCGGATACAACGGCAAGGGAAGAGTGAGTACTTATTTGGTTTCACCGTGAGCTTCCACTTACTGCAGAGATTAGGACATTCCTGCTGATAAAGAATTCAAGGAAGTCTTTGGCGAACTGGCAGGACACTTCGAGCTTTCTTTGCCGTTCCCTGAGTACACCTCGGTGGACGCTATCCAAAATGGTGCATCACACTGGCTGAGACTGCGCAAAGGTGCCGACCCTCCTCCGGGGTTGAGAAGTCCAGATCTCGGTACGCTAATTTTGAACGTGCTGATTGCCTGGCTGATCTCGTATGCAGGACCAAAGTTTTACATTGCACCTGGAGATCGCACAGAAGAAGGTACGACAAGGCTGCACAAGGACATGTGCGCTGCTGTCAACATCATGGCATACTGTGCTCCCGATCCACTTTCAAAAAAGATGGGTGCAATCTGGCATATATTTATGGCATTGGATTCGGAGACTGTCTCCATGTTTCTTCGTGAGAAGCACAGCTTGACTGAAAAAGATCCAGATCCGCTCCTTGGGCAGAGATCTTACCTCGACGAACAGAGTCTCAACGACCTCTGGACCAGACACAAAGTCCGGCCATTCAGAATTGTTCAAAAGGAGGGTGAAGCCATGTTTATCCCCCCCGGAGCTGCACATCAGGTGGGCACATTGTCAGGCTCAGATGATCCCGGAAAAGTGACTTCTTTCAGGTAGCGAACTGTGGACCCTGCGTGAAGATTGCGACAGATTTCTTTGGCGTGGAGGGGCTTGACAAGACATTCAAGTTTAATGCGGAATTGAGGCTAGAAGGTAGCTCAAGCTCGCTTCCCCCGAAGACAATGCTTTGGCACATGTGGCGCTCTTTGACAAGCCTGGTACCTGCAGATGGTGCTGACCCACTAGCAAGAACGAAGCGCAAGCGCGGAAAGTCAAAAGCGGATAGGCTACAGGCTAACAAGAAAGCCAAGATGCCCGAGCGACCTGTTCCGCCGAACAGTAGCTACTATTGCCCTCACGTGGTTTGTGAAGAGAAATGCAGCACGTTCTTGCTACAGTCTTTAAAAGATCACTTGTAAGTCTGTTACTTTCTGTCAGAGCTACGAATGCTAGCGATGTTGACAGGCGGCGCGGGCATTCCGTAATCATAACGGAGAGCGAACTTAGTGATGTCCTTCAAGGTACAGCTGACAACCAGGCTACAAAGCTTAAGGTATTTATGGAGAAGTGAGGACATTAGAGGTTTGACAATATACATATTGAATCAATCAATAACCGCTAGCAGTAAAAATATCTTAAGTGGGTCAAACGACTTGGCAGCTACGGTGGCCGCCGCTGGCGGGTGCGCTGTGTTGTAAGACTCGCCAATGGCAATTTGGCCGGGTGATAGGAATAGTCTGGGCTCGAATTCTCGTACGGCTGGGCGCTGTCAATGACGGACGACGATCCCGCCCTGTGACCAGACGCTGCAGGCTGTCTGGCGGCGCGGAAAGACATGTGCTCCAAGATAAGCTTGAGACGGCGCTGCGTCAGAGCATGCTTGCGGTACAACAACAGGCCCACTACGGAGTCCCGAGTGCAAGATTTCTTTTCATACATGCGCGCATTGCGTCAGTGCGCCATCGATAAAGTGTTATGCATGGGCCAACTAGCCAAATTCAGCAAGTCGCAGAAGAGCTGCTCCGACAGGCGGATCATGCCAGGAAGATTGGGGCTGAGAATGCAACGCGAGGCCGAGATGAGTGAACTGCAAGCTACTATGCCGCGAGCCGGAAGTTGTCAGGGACAAGGCCGATCGCTCCAAGCACCGCACATAGCTCACTGAAAGAGACGTCGGCTTCGTGCTGACAAGTCCAAGAACGGCTCAGGCTCGCCTCGTCGAAGAGACGCAGGGCATGGACGGTGCCGCCGCCGACGACACTGCCAGTATCGCCAGTGTTGCAGGCGACAATATCCCGCTGCTCCCGCACAAGTCGCAGAGGTTCGAGCCGATACCGCTGCCTGAGCCGGATGGCAGAGGGAGCACCCCGTTGAGCACCTTGGTCTCCATCTCGGCGAGGACTCTGCGACTCACGCCTGCGTTCTCAATATACCATGCCGCATTTTGTTGAAATACACCTCTGCTACCACTTCCATCTTACCACTACCACCTTCTACTAGCCTTCATCTTTACATGCCTTCAGGAGTTTGTAGATTGCCATGAGTGTGCTGCCACAGGTGGCCACAAAGTAAGAGGATCTATCACTTGTCGTTGATGTCCATTCATCTTACTTCAACCTCAGGCGTTCGAGACTTTTCAGAAATAGATACAATTCATTTAGGTTCAACAGTACGAGGTAGAGGCCGCCCATGCCGCCCTCGGCAAAAACAATGCGCGGAGAGCGGTGCACGAGTGAGGCGGGCTCTTGAGTTGTATGCGGGCACTGCTCGAAGTTGTCGGGGCAGAGGGAAGAGCGGAGAGATAGAACTGTGGGCATAATCAAGGCGTCGAGGGGTCAAGGTGCGTGTACTGCCAAGTATCCTTCCCGGTGACACGCGCCTGATCATGGATGAAATTCTTCGTGTCACCCGCCAACTCTTCCTTGTAGAAAGAGAGGATATCACTGAGAGTAAGATGTATCAGTGACGGAAATGCATGACTAGACGGGAGTACTTACTTGCCCGATCTGCACGTTATTCTCGAAGCATTCTCAATATATGCCTAAACCGCCTCGTCGATGTCTTCTCGCGACAGTGGCAGGCCAATCTGTCATCTTTTCATATCAACGGGCATCCTATAGACCATCAGATAGCAGTACAGCGCATACACGTTATTGAACTTGAACAAATCGGTCGCTCTGAAGGGTCGCAATATGCACTTGTGTCGAGTTGGACGTGCAGACGAGCGGACGAGCGGAGGCAGGAGACTAGCGTAACCAAGCTGAAAGAAACAGGAAGCGTCTATAGCTGGGCTCAGCGAAATAGGCGCGGAGGAGGGTGACCTGCCTGTTTCGTTGAGCCCGGTTATCCTAGACGCCAAAACGCCTGTTTTGTTGAGCCCAGTCACTTTAGGCACCTAATGTTCCAGTTAGATTGATACGTGTGTCGGGACGCCACAGCATCGGCGGGCGCCGCCGAGTGCCGCCCTCGCCCGACGGTTTGATAGATGGTCTGGGCCTGACGCGGCTCGTTGCCGGGTTGCCGGTTGCCTTATCTGTGGGGCGACGGACGGAGCGGGCAGCGGGCGCACAGTGGGCGCACAGTGGGTGGGCAGTGGGCGGGCAGCGGGCGCACAGTGGGCGCACAGTGGGTGGGCAGTGGGCGAGCAGCGGGCGCGGTGGGCGATGAGCTTTCCTCACTGAAAACATCCCGACTTTTCTCCACAGTGGTTTCAAGAGAAAAAGTCCAAGCTTTTCGTGGAACTAAATTTTAAGAAAATGTTCAGAAGCAAGAGATGTTCTCTAGACACAGAAAGGCGAGCTACTGTAGGAGAAAAAATGCGCAAAAACAGCCAGAGATTTTTCGGAGAAAAGATTTGACCAACTGAGTAGCATACAAGTTCTAAGAGCAGGGTGAATTTTTATGGCCAATTTTCGTGGAGAAAATACAGTCTGTCTGGTAACCAAAAATACAACAATTTCTTAATTATTTTTTGAAGCTGTTTATGCATATTTTATGCGACAAAAAAGTAGCAGATTTCTCTCGTGTGGGGACCTGTTGAGAGTAGTGCTCACCAATTAAGATTACATACAAAATTTGGGGATATGTATGCATTAGAATTGCGTACAGCGTACACGGACGCCGTAAGTTATGATATGCATAATCTTACGCGTATTTAATTTTAAGTAATCATATTTAATCATATGTAATAAGATTCAGGTGGCATCGACCTCCAAGGCGAAGGTAGTATACTAAGGTAGCTAAGCATCAAATCACCGACACAGCTGTACATTACTGGACACATTCTCAAGGTGATATACTACATCTGCACGCCCACCTCACCGCCAAAGTGGTCGGGCTCAAAGTAGCCCGAAATTTCATGTAGCATCTGGAAGTCGGGCTTGCCATCGGTGCGCAGCGGGAGCGGCCACGGCCCGGACAGGTCGAACAAGAACGCGCCCCCACCGAGGATGTGCATGTCCGAGACGTGGATCGAGTGCACGTCCTGATATTCATACACGGCGCCGACGCTTGCGTGTGAGTCGGTGTGACCGCCCCGCGGGCGCGTCAAAGAGTAGCGGCAAATGCACAGATGCGAGCGGGGGGTTATAAGAGAGCGCGGACACCGTGCTGCCGCTGCCGGAGCTCTTCGTGGACGATGGCATGCTGTGCACAACGTCGGTGTTGTCTGGTGCAATGAGATGTGTCCTGCCGCCGAGCCGATCAGACTCGCACGCAGCGGGGTCCGCGCGCCCGGTGCTGCAGCTTCCGGACGATGTCCTGCGGCAATGTCAAAGGGGGCAGGTCAAGGCGCAGTCAGTGGGGAGAGGGAGGAAGAGGAACGCACGATGTTCCCGGCCGTCATTGTGAACAGGCTAGCAGCAGACACTTCCCCACAAGGGACTTCTTCATGAGCTTGGCTCTTGCATGGTCAATTCTAGCCAGTGTAGAGGCAAACTTCGGCCTCTACCTCTTGAGGAACGCTCGTGACGCACTGACATGACCCGCTGCATGTCGACATCTGGAGAATTCCGATGCCCATTACATAAGGGCTGACACTGTTTCTGTGCTCGGACTTGTAGAGCGCATTGGTGTGCGATTCTTGAGCGTGCGGGTGGTGTGCGCTGTATCTGAAATCTCGGCCCTTCTGGGGTCCAACATATGTAGCATACAGATTACATACGGGCAGCATAATTTACGATATGCATATGTACGCATATGATATGCAGTGCGTACGAGTAGGAGAATGATTACGGAGACCCCCATAATTAATCTTAAGATATGCTTAATCTGAGATTATAATGGTATGTAATCATAGTTTTGGTGAGCACTAGTTGAGAGTGGTCGTGTCGGAAGATGATAAGCGGGTGGGCGCGTGGTCTCGTCAACCTCTGCCTGCAGACAGCGCATGATGTCTCGGCGGCGGCGGCGGCAGCTCCTAGAACATGCACTAGAGCCACTCGAAACTGATAATCCTGCGCACAGTACTGTCAGTCGGGCGCCGGAGACATTGCAGGTAGAACTCACATGTGGCCCATCATCCTAGCTAATGATGTCCTACTCAAGGGAGGCGATGTCCCTGTGGTCCTTCGCACGCAGCTATCTTTGCCACGAGCAGGTGCGCCGGATGAGCGGCGTCCTGTACATTGAGCTGACACGCGTGGGCCCAGTGAATAAAGCCCAAGGCCCAAAGCGGATCTCGAACAAATCGCCGAGGCCTTGTGGCGTCTGGGTTTCACCGGCGCTTTTAGTCCGAGCTTTGCTTTGCTCCTCGACATTCACCATGTTGATCTCCACCCAGCATCAGATGTCCCTGCGCAGACCCTTCCTCAACTTGACAGGTGCCTCAGAGCGTATCCTTCGCTCCATTGGAGTCACGGCTCGCCTTACCTTTCAACGCTGCGAATGAACCTCTCTCTCTCCGACACAGAGCTGAGGCGCGCTGAGGGCCCGACCACCATCGTATCCCGTCTAAACCGACAATCCATCTGTCTCAGACTTGAGGCATCTATATGAGCCTCTCGATTGAACGATTGCTTGCCTTTCCAGCGCCTCGCAGAGTTCATTGGTCAGCCAGACTTGTGTTTTCAGAGCACGGGCCCACCAGGAGCGAAAGGTCGTTGGTTGGAACTATGACATGAGGCTGAGGCCAGGTGCGCACATATAAACACTCTCATTCGGCTGATATCTGAGAATTGGCAGCAGAACGATGTAGACGCAATGCTGGATCTCATAACGGCCCACTCGTGTCCGATTCGCTCATTGCCACCAAAGTGAATCCCTTCCTCAGAACAAAAATGGACATCGGCGGAGCGACTAAAGATGCAAACGACAGGTGCGACAAGAAAGGCCCTGTTGGCGCGATCCACGAGAACGCGTCTCAAAGGGACCGGCCGCGGTAAACCCTAATACTCCAAGCTTCAACCTTGTTGCGAAAGGCCTGCGGGCAGCGTCAGATAACGTACTTAGAGAAGAACAAGACGTATCTCGAAAACGACAAGATCTTGTAGGACACCGAGTGTGGTATGGTCATCTTGGAGAGCAAGATCAGGAAGCTACGCTTGGCCAGCTGCCCTCTGTCGTTCAAGCCCATACATTTGCACAGTGACCCAGAAGCTCGTACGTTTTATTGGCTCCTGATACAAGTGCTGGCTCTCACGTAGATCTTAGGATTGATGGACACGATAATATCTTTCGCGAAGACGCAAGCCAAGAAGAGCCTCCCGCGCTTCCTTTGCTCTATCACGCCCACGACCATGTACCGGCTTCACTCCTTCCCTGATTCTCATGAATTAATGACTCAGACTTGAACGTGTGTCTTTCCGCTGTCGGACGGCATCTTGAACGACTGTTTTGTCGACACATTATATGAATGTACTGACAATCCTACTTGTGAACGACGCCGAACACGCGAAGATCTTTGTATGGCAGGCGTCAGTTGCCGTCGGGCGGCCTCTACATGTACGTCCTCCCTCTATTTTGCGAGTATGAATACCTTATACTCACCTTGTTTCACAGTATCGAATAGATTGCAAATGAAGGCGTACTCGGCCCGCCCAATGAATTGAGTGGATACCTGGGCTTTGAGTCTCCCCAAACGTGCAAATTCTGTATGATCGCAGCGAGGAGGAGTGCGACAAATGGGCGAGTGGGACCGGCAACGCAAGGACACCACCATTGGCCCCGACACTCACTTTTCCCACGTGTTCTTCATCGTGAACTCGGGCAATACGAATTTTATCAGGGCAGACTGTTTGCGTGCGCCTGTATTGCCCGCTGCAACACCGGTTCCCCTGCGATGAACGCTGCGCCCGAGCCTGCGGGTGTGGCGATGACGGCATCACCTCCACCTCTCTCCGGTCGCAGGCCCATGCCCTCCCTTCCCCTCGAAGTCATTGTACGGACAGTTTCATCCATCGCAGCGATCATCGAGGTCAAGCTAGCAACGAGATGACGACATCCAAGGCTGACCTACCTCCGGTGCCATCAATGCCCTCTTCTGGACCGTCCGACAACCTGTTGCCTCATCCCTACTGTCGCACCAGGCTCCCACCGTGCCTGCAAGACCCGTTCAGCAGGCGTCCGGCTTGGTGATTCTGAGGCACCAACTTACGAGGCTGTTGGTGAAAAGCATGGCACGGGATCGGGGCTCAGGTACGCGTATACACTCACTCAGCCGACTGTTGTCTAAAAATTTGCAGAATCGCTTTGGATACCGTGGTCGAATCTCGCGAGAACATTGTCGCTGCCGTTGCGAAGAAGAGCTTCTTCGACGTGGTGATGGTCGCTGGTGAAGATAATCGAAGGCTCGCTGTACAGGCGTAACAATATGCGCGCTATTGCTACAGCCTACGAGAGCACATTTCAGGAAGGATTGGCCGCGCTAGATTTCGAGGTTCAACCCGTTCTGGAAGGCCTTCAGACGGTGTACAAGAAGAATAGAAGAACGGGCTTCGTCTAGGGGACAGCAGGATCTTGCGCGACGCCGAGGGCGGCATCGTCGGGTTGAAGAGGAAAGTCGCCAAGAAGCGGGTGGCCAGTTGACCCGTACGGTACACGTGTATTGCGGCCCGAAATGTCGTACGTCTATTTCGCTCTCGACGCGGCTTTCGCTTCTCACTGAGATTGCAGAGACGACAAAGACAAGAACCTTTGCAAAGACGCGACTCAAGAAGTGCTCGCGTTTTGGTACTCTTTCGTGCTCACGGCCACGTCTCGGCTTCGTCCTCTCTCTGGCTCTCCGGGAGCCCCGATTGCACTTGGCCAGGACGTACAGGCTGGTCGAAATGCATTGCCAGTCGTCGTTGTGGGCCGTCTCGAGCAACTACTCAGCGGCGCTGAGTACGTCACGAGCCAAGCCTTTAATCGGTCCACCCAATGAATCAAGCAGACCCCCACGTTTTGAGGCTCTTGAACCGTCCAAGTCCTCCGTCTCGTACGTCTTCATCCAGGGCGGAACACGCGACCGGTGAACGACTACATCTGCAACACAAGAGCGCCACTGGTGGCATCAATGCTGCTCCTCCCGGCTGTCCTTCATCGTGGTCTCAGGCGCCCTGAAGCCCAGGCAGAGCCGCAAGTCCGCGTGGGCTTTGGGCGCCTGATACGACACTGTCTTTTTCTGGGACGAGCACCATATTGAACCTGCTGGTGCAACACAACAACGCCGCCTCTTACACTTTATAATCGCAGGTCAACACCTTTCCCCTATCCCGAAGACAGGTTCATTCACCTTCAATACTCGAACGCCTCCCACCGCCACTTCCTCTCCGGCAATGAGGCATTTTCACCAGCCAGCACGAGCCCTAGCTCCGCACTTGAGCTACAGCGGCACGGTCCCGCCTTGCACACTCGACGACCCCGAAGAAGACGAGGAGAACGTCGACACGCCTGGCCGGCGCGACGCGAGCACAATGAGCACAGCGAGCGCGCCAGAGGGCTTCGCGGTACCCGCGCAGTCTGCTGCGAATGCCAATTCCTGCTACGGCCAGCGCAGCTCGGAGAAAGCACCGCATGGCAGCGGGGCCAGTTCTCGCCTCCTGCGGTCGTGACTCGCACCACACCAGTGACGACGAAGTTGAACGCCATCGGCGAGGGCAAGACTAAGCGCCGGTAGCTCTCGCTCGAGAGCCTCAAGACGAACGGCGTCCAGTTCGCGTGGGGCTTTGCTTCGCGACTGTGCTGGGATCACTTTGGGCCTCAGCTTTAGTCGTCTGCCGGTAGGCTTTGTTGTTTGACGACTCGGACTCGGCGAGCGCCCATCATTTCGCAACTTTGATGTTTGCACCGCGATGTTCACTGTAGGTGAGGTGGACCAACGCCACGGCATTCATGTAGTGTCACTTGTATGTGTGGCGTACACTTATGATACATTTACTTTGGATACAACATATCCCTGTACTACTGGAACTATGCTCCGACTATGTACGAAGGCGCACATCCTGAATACACTATTACGTGTGATTACTGTGCAAGCTGTCTAGGTACCTATTCAATCCTGAGAAATTCAGCTTATACCCGCTCCTGAACACTATATGGTGCCCACAATATCCCATGATGCCCTCGCGATGCCAGTCTAGCGGAACCCAACACAATCGCGACCGCCGCGACGGCGTCAAAGAGAAGATCCAGTCGTCCTCGACGTAGTATATAGGCCAGGTGCAACGCGGAAGCCATGGGAGCGGCGTCGTCACCTGCGCGTCTGTGGCATCGATAGGGGCCCACAGCTGAACAAGCCGTTTGCCATGATCGACTAGAACTCCAGAGCCGTCGGGGGAGAGGTGCAGGGTGCGGTGCCAGGTATGTGGGTCAAGGACGAGGAGACAAGCGCCGGATTCGACGTCCCAAGTCGCATGGTTTTGTCCAGCAAGGAAGAAATGATGACATCCCCGGCCGGAGCAAAGGCAACCGACCACACCATGTTGGCGTGCCCCTCCAGCTCCCGGAGTAGTTCCCCTCCCTCTGCATTCCACACTAGAACGAGATGGTCTTGGCCTCCGGACGCGACACGTTCTCCACTGGGAGAGCAGGCGACAGAGCAAACCCAGTCCTCATGGTTCACGCATGTCGCCAGGGATGCTCCGGTGGCAGCATCCCAAATGATGACAGTTGTATCATTGGAGCCTGTTGCAATACGTCTGCCATCCAGCGAGAAGGTGGCGGAGCAGACACTTTCTGTATGTCCGACAAATTTGCGAATGAGCTTGCCTGTCGCAATGTCCCAGAGACAAGCAAAATGATCGTCTCCGGCTGCGGATAAATTTGGCATGAGCAGGTAGCGGCTGTCTTGCGAGAACTTTAGCGACGATGACCGGCCGCCGAAGCAGTGAGACATGTAGCCCAAGACGGCGGTCCACATGAAGGTGTCTTCAAAAGAAGGGGACCAGTACGCAACGTCCAGCTTGCCCTCTAGCTGGAGACGCGGCGACGCGGAAGCAGTGTCCCAGAGTGCCACCACGCCACGATCTCCCTCTGATGCAGTAAGAATCGTTGCATCGTCCGGTGATAACGCCACGTGGTGCTTATGTTTTGAGGATACGGTCAGGGGCTTGTATGCGTGGTCCCACGAATCAGTCTTCGCCACCTCAATACTAGTACTGGACCTGTCGTTGGAAACCAGCAGCGCACGCCTCGTGTTGTGAGTGAAAATGACTGAGGAGTAGCCCATTGAAATCTCGCTGGACAGATTGGATGGATTGCTGGTGTACTCGGGTTGTGGCATGATCGCCGCAGGTTGCGTCACGTCCCACTGCCGGACAGTGCCATCCGACAAGCCAGACGTGATGTGAGTCCCGTCTTGGTTATAAGCGACACTCCTGACATCCTTGGTGTGACCGGAGAATGTCTGTCGAACCTCGCCACGAGCAAAGTCCAAAATGAGGACAGTGTTATCCGCCCCACAGGCGAGTATGTCTCCTGTTGAAGGAAAGCTGGGACTGTAAATACACTTGAATGATGGGCCTGATGGCTAGAGGTCACGGAGGTGCATCGCAGTCTCGACATCCCAGACTGACAGCTTCCCCAACTTGGGGCTTCTGGTATACGATGCGATCAAAATCTGGGAGCTGTCTGGTGTGAAGGAAACAGCATGATCAGGAAAGTATTCGCCTTCGGGAGTCTCCACAACACGATGAGTGTATGCCGGCACCTCCAGGCTCCACAGAATGACTTGGTGGAACGAGCTCGACGCCATCCAACGGCCGTCCTGAGACACCGCAATGGATGAAACATAGCTATCGTGTGCGGTCAGGGTTGCCAAACAGGCACCTGTTCCTGCGTCCCATATCTTGATAGACCGATCGTTGGAGCCAGATACGATGAGGCTGCCGTCGGGTGTGAAGGCTGCGCAGGTCACGTCGCCTGTGTGCCCTTTCAGGGTGTGGATGAGCACGCCGGACACCGCGTCCCAAATCTTGACCGTTCCGCCTACAGCAGCAGAAGCTATGTGAGCGCCGTCCGGAGAGTACTTGACAGAGAAAACAGCGTGAGAATGACCGGAGGGGACTGATAGCAGGGCGCACGTCAGCGCGTCCCAAACGCGTATCTTGCGGTTATACCCTGATGAGGCAATCATCCTGCCATCGGGTGAGAAGTCGACCGCCGTGACCCATTTGCCCCCATGTGCGGTGACCGTGCCCAAGCAGGCGCTCCACATGCCTGGCACACTGCCGAAGACCTTGACAGAGATCTCGGAGAAACATTCGTGCGCGTACGTCTGTGCCAGCGCGGTCTTCTTCGGGATGAATGATAGGAGCGAATAGTACAGATGTAGCGCTGAGCTGCTGATCGCAGGAAAGTAGCCGACAACCAGCCGTTCGCAGTCATTCAGCAGAACAATAATGTCCCTCGCCCGGTCATCGTTGATGTCCTGCCCAGGATCTTAGATAGATGAGGTCTACTCGAGAGCAAGGTGCACTCACCCTGAGCTTCCGTTGTACCTCGTTGATGCATGAGGTGACATCCCTCAACAATCCGAGAAGGCTGCAGGCCTCAATCCAATGCAGTAGCTGCCTTTACACGAACTCAAGAAGCATTTCCAGAATCTCGTCCAACAGCTCGCTGTTGAGTAGATGAGTGCACCAATGCCGACATGCATACCGCGGGTGTGCTGGGATCGCGCTCTCCATCCGGCCCAACAGGCCAGGAACCTCGCTGTTGAGCAGCGATGGGTCCCGGATGTTGCAAATGTCTCGTTTCAGTTCCTTCAGCGCATTGAAGCACCTACGCAGCAGGAGCGTGTTCTGCCGCTGCGAGCCGACAGTGAATGAACGATTCATGCAGCGGCTCGGGTCGAGCAGGAACTCGGCAAACGTCGGGTGGATTATATGGATATTCTCCGCAGACTCTCGAGCAGCTGGGACGATGAGCACAGAGTGGAGACGCGCGAGGGAGCTGCGCACGGTGTCAATGGAGAGAGCCCAAGCAGCCGCGATAGGCCAGTGGGAGGAAGGGGCTCCTTGATGACGATGATCGAGCCAAGCACGGTCTTCAGTCGATCTGAGAGACTCGCCGATATGTAGTGAATATGAGAGTCTTCAGCTGTCCAACCGAATCGCTGTACTCTTGGTCACCGATGAACTTGACGGTGGTCGCTGCAAAAATGAACAAGCCGTTGGCCATTTTACTCAGTATCTCGACATCGGCCTCGTTGGGCCAGGAATTGGCCAAGTCGAAATACCGCCTGATCTCTGACAGGGACGCCGTCAGATATCGCTTGATGTCGGCAGTGGTGACAGGCTGCAATTCGACTGCGTGTAGGAGTAGCTTGTCAAATGCGTTGCGGTAGCCGGGAGTGTCAAACACGGTAACAATATCTCGTTCGGGGCGGCTGGTGACAAGGAATCGGAGCAGTGAAATATTCTCTGCATGTTTGTCATGAATATCACGTATTCCGGATGGTTCTCCCAGATTCCTCAGTATTCTTTTACTTTCTATACACCTCCATATATTTGTAGGATATTCCAGGTATTCAGTCTGACATGTATATAAGGGGCTTGTATTGCTCAATAACAAGCCAGACTCAAGCTGGTCTTCACTCACTCATATTCCTCTCGTCTGTCTCCTCGGCTTTGTCGTAGCTCAGTCCAGTTGGATTGTTAGTTGCTGACATTAGCTCGAGTCTCCTCCAACTGCCCTACGACGATCCTTGTCACTCCCACACCAACCATCACCTATCTCCACACGACGATCCACCCTATACGTATTGTTGTGATACGACGACTGGGCTGCGCGAGCGTGAACTGGCGAGTGGCACGCGGGCACGATCTCATACACACGGTGGTTAGTCTGGATGCGAAGGGAAAGAGCACGCTGTATATGTCTAACCTAATACACACGGTGGTTAGCTATACAGGCGGTGGTAAGCATAAGGCATACTGCAAGGGCGACGAAGGGAGACTTACTCTGGGTGCGAAGGGAAAGAGCACACAGAGTGGGGATGCGAGAGGAGTCCTTATATACTAAAAGGGGGGGAAATTGAAAGTCCGCTAGAATGGGGAAGCCTGCCATAAAGAGGTCCATGCGTGGAGCACTCCATACAATTGTCCAATCACTATCTATGTATTAGCAGCGCCTAATCTAAGATGTCCACCTTAAGTCCATGCCGGGCGAAACGCCGAGCCAGAGCCACTAGGCGCTTCAACAATACGCACATCCGACTCTCACCCTAAATCCTAACCCTATCAACTCTACCGCATCAAGACCCAGACCCCTGGAACCCTTCTCCGTGCACTTGCGCGTTTTTACCACATCACACACTCCGAAGTCACCTCTGTAATCACTAGCCCTTAGGCAGCTAGACAGAGCTCCGTCCAATTAGAATTGTACACTGCTCTACTATAGGTGGTGTTAAATGCTTTGCGCAGTGCAAGCGGATATTCCTGAGTACGACGTGGCAACCGGTTGCGACTGGGCATCAGAAAAGAGATAACAGTTAGATCGACGATCCCTTTCCGGGCGTCGGACCGAAGAGAAGCAATCGCTCTTTGGGCTGTTATAATATTCCTAGAACTGTATTACAATTAGTGTTTCGATTCTTTGTCGGAAATTCTCATCTTTGGCAAATTCTACCCCTAATCTGGTCGTTACAACACAATTAGTCCCAGGGTTTGCTGCAACCAGCTTCACAGATTTGTTAGCCCATGACCACTATACCCTCTTGTAACTGTAGAGGATATACACACCGAGTACTCAACGGGCAAACTATCTATAACAACGCCGGAACCGTACGTTACTGTGTGCAACAACTTTGCCCGCATTCTCCAAAGGATAGTACCCATTGCCCACGGTGTGAAGAAGGATTATGCGGAGAACTACTAGAGAGAGTTCCCACAGGAGAACCTTCAGAATCCCTTGCAGTCTCCCAAACCAAAGCGTTTGGCTCAGAACCCAGAGTTAGACGAGACACCCTCAAATCGGTCACTGACCATCTCCGGTCAATTGCCCTCGGAGAATCTGAAATACCACCAGAAGGTCCCCCAGACCCCGTGGAAGAAGCTGTAGAAGATTCTGAACCACCAAGTCCCCGATGTTCTCCCACCCCACCGTCTTTCCCATCAGACCCCGGCGCAATGGCCAAAGTCCAAGACAATGCCGCCTTCATTAATGGAAGCGCGATGGAACCAGATGCCTTCGACGGCACGAAATCCAAGTACCTTCCTTGGAAGACCCAGATGAAGCTTTACGTAGTTACACAAAGGAAGCGACTACCTGAGCAATTTGACAGGGTTCTAATGATCCTGTCCTACATGAAGGGGGGACATGCTGGTGAATACGTTGCCACGTACATGAAAAAATATGACACCGATGAAGACACGGTGATCCAGACCACGAAAGCGCTATGGGAAGACCTCAACAGACACTTCCTAATTGATGAGGCATCAGAAGCCTACGACCGGCTGCAGGCAATGCAGATGGGAGCGCTATCAGCACAGGAGTTCTTTTCAAAGTTTGAGTTGTGCGCCTTCCAGGCGAATATCCATGACTTTGAAAATCATTTCCAGGAACTTAAGTCCCTTCTGAAAAAGGCACTCTGGGCTGATAACATTCGGCTCCTGTACAACTCGTTCATGATGTCTGTGGGCTTGGATCAGTTTACGACAGGGTATTAGTATTGATGGCTTGATATTCTAGGGCTTGGACATGTACTTAATTGCTTCACCCTTGAGCACGGTCTTACCGAGCTAGAACGAATGCCACGTGATGGTCGTTAGCCTGGAAGTCTACTGGGAGATTTATCCCACACACCGTAATGGCTGGCCTGCCATGCCCAATTGCTAAACAGCAGTTGCATCTGCAGATGAGCAGGGGTCAGAGCACTGGTGACTGAGATGGAGGGAAGAAGCAATGTGAGAGAAAGAATGGTGTCATGGTAAAAGAGTATAAATACCCAGGAATGGATCCTCTGAAACCTGATGAGAACATGACGCCATCTGGGTTTAGGGCAGGGTTTAAGCGCCTTGTATTCTCAGAACCTGCGCGAACATGGTGTGGAAGACATTGAGTGAGAGCAAAGCTTTGTGTTTGATGGGCCCACCTTCAATGTAGTAGTATTTCAGCCTTGCACAAGTCTGGCAGGGATAGTGATGTGCAGGCTTGGCCCAAGCCATGGGCTTAAGCCCGGGCTTGCAAAGCTTAGGACAAGTATTTATATGCTACGAACATGAGCATATTTGTATGTGATAGGCTGCTATTGCATGTACCCACTGTACTGCAGCCTTCAGAGAGCATGCGACTGCGCTACAAGCCATGTTATGACAAGGTTCGCGAAGGGGTGCCTACGGCGAACGCCAGGCGGTGGCACACAATTGTGCCTAGTCACACTAGCAGGGACCGCCCAGTCTGGTAAGTCAACGTCCCATCTTGTATGTGTATATAAAGTCGTTCTTACCATGTTTTGAGCCCAGGGAACGGCAACACATTTGGTGCACCCAAGCCTGGGCTTTTGGGCTGGGCTTGGGCTTGACTACGCTCTGAGCCCGGCCTTAAGCCTGCTGCCAGGCTTAGCTCGGGTCAGGCTTTTTGGGCCGGGCTTGGCGTGCTCGCGGGCTTTGAGGCCCGGCCCGCACATCACTAGGCAGGGGCAATGGGCAGGCCACGCCATGCAGCAGCAGCTGTGCAGGATGGCCAATGTGAACAGGGCAGCTGACATACCTCATACATCACGTCCTACACAACTGGACTGATGACGAGCCAGTAGAGGTCCTCGGCAACATGCGTGCCACAATGCCCATGTTGAATGAACATGAACACACATGACTGCATGCCAAAACAGCTGCGGCACAAAAATAACAGTTTTGTGTACTTGGCTAGTGCTGCATATTCTGAATCACAACTCAGAGAAGATGTTCACAAAGGCAGAGATGCTTGGCCTGTTGGGATGTGCAGAGTCCAAGGAAGTCAAGGTTTGACCATTAACATCTAAACTGTGCCAAGTACATATGATACAAACACCAGGGGCAAAAGTACAGAATAGTGCACAGTTCTACGGAGTTTCCGTACAAGTTCCATGTCTGTTTCTGTACAAGTTCCGTGTCTCCGCACTTTCGGGTGTTTCCTGATGTACCAGCCAGGGGTGCAATAAGTAACATGGTTGCTGGTCGAGCCACCTTTGTTATTTCCAGATTGAAGTTGGCCAACAATGCAAGCTTTGCTGTTTGTCATGTGCCAGACGAAGGAACCCAAGTCTTCTTTAGCAGAGAAGGCTTCGACACCCTTAACGCCTGAGTTGTAGATGCTGAGCTCGACGGACTCGATGCCAACTTTGTTGAGAGTGAACGACATCAGGCCGGCATAGCGTCCAATAGTGAGGTCAGTAGTGTTGCCATTTTTACCGACAATAAGGCAGCGCTGGCCTTTGCTGTCAAACTCTGTGGGGTTGGTGAGGTCCTCTTTGGTGGCGTAACCCTCAATCCTGAGTTTTCTCTCCTCGGAAAACTTGAATGTAGTCGCACCACCACCCAGATGATAGAACATTGCTGTAAGTTCTTGAGGAGAATACTTAGATCCTGAATAAAGTTGTTTTTGTTAGACGAGGTCAATAGGAGAAAGATGTGTCGAAACGCGCTGAGATCAACGACATTACTTTTGAACTCATCCTTGACCTTCGCCTCAGCGGCCAAGAATGCAGCCCAGTCCGATGTATATAGCGTGCCACCTTCAATGTCGATCGTGATGGATGCAGCGTATTGAACGTGGCCAATGTTGCAGTGAAGATTAATCTCAGACCAGTGCTTCATGACTTTGTTGTAAAAGGCCTTGAGATCAGCGATAGCCTCGTTCACGTCTTCCAAGTTGCGTCGATTTGCGCGGATCCCTTTCGCGTTATCTGCGTCCTGCCTCTCCTTCGCCTGCAATTTGACAATCTCTCAGGCCCAAAGGTCGGCGAGAATGCCATGGTCACTGATGACCTTCTTGATCACATCAAGGCCCTGCTGGAATCAATGCATTCTGCAAACTCAAAAGTGGTCCTTGGGTGCGCCGCTTCTGTGCTCGTACTTGACAGTGGTGTCCTTACGAAGGACATGGCAATTACTGACTTTGTAAACCTTGTCGCTAGGGTTGCCGTCCTTGTCTTTGTTTTCATGGAACCAGAGGGTGAGAGTGCCCTGGACATCCTCCTCCTCCATCCCTTCGGTCGCAAAAGGAATGCGGAGAAGAGCAGTGAAGATGCGACAGACATAGTGGATGGCATTGTTGCTGCTGACATGATGCATAAGGGGTGGACCTGTCAGCCTTTGCAGGACAGCCTCGCGCCATTCCACAATAGCATCCTTGACTCTATTCTTCAGGAGAAGCGTAAGAATCTCTCGGGAGACCTCGTGGGTGGTATCGGAAGAGGTAGAGCCAGGAATGACACTAACCCATATGACGACAGGACCAAGACTCTCCTTGTGCTCCTCTCCCGGCAGTCCGTGCGTGAAGAAGTGGGCAGGGTCGACAAACAACCAGTTGATCTTCCGAGCCTTGATCAGATCATGAATCTCAGGAGCGACAGTGTCCCAGACACTATTGAGCGGGGTGTCAAAAATTCCCCGGAGCGACTTGACAGGAAGATGGGCGTGTCTGCCAACGGGCTTGGGGGAGGGCGTAGTGGGGAAATCTGAACGGTAAACGAGTTCCGGGTGGTCGCCGTCTCCGGTGATGCCGTTATAGTAGGAAGTCCTCTCGTACTCGTCGGGGGTGTACTGGGAGACAACGGTGGCATCGCTGGCGAGGGCGAGGGTGGAGAGATTGGAAGACATTGCAGATACATTGCCTAGAGTGAGAAGCCAGAGTGCTTGCGTTGGTGGCCCCTGAAGTTCATGCACTCAGAAGCAGAGCCGAACCCTGCCAAATTTACGGTCCCACGCCAGATGACGTAAGCATTGGCGGACATTCCAAAGGCGGAAGCGAGCCAGGGAAAGGCTTAGGGACATTGTCGAGAAAGCCTCGAGCATCAGGGGGTCACAAAAATTTGTAGACCAGCGTTATTCAGTTTGGCTTTGGTGAATTCAAAAGCTTCAAAAGGTCTGTGACTCTGTGGAATAGATGAAGGAAAGAACGATAGGACTCACTCGAAGGATCCATACTGAAGTCAACGCCACGTAGACGAGTGCATTCAGCAAAGTTCGCAGTAGTTACTCGATGCCCACCAGGGCTGCATCGGGTTTAAACGTTAAACTCTGAGCGATAATGGCATAGCGCAAGTTATTCCCATGCTTCTTTGCGTCAGCCCGCCAGGCACTGTACATGTACAGTAGTAGAGTGTGTATTTACTCAATCAAAAAGTAAGTAAATAGGAATCATACATGCTGCGGTGAGCACCGTAGCCCCGAGACTCCCTGAGACCGTTTCGTTGTCTGGTTAAGATTGCACATCAGGCAGAGGCAGTAAATAAAATGAAATAAGAAGTCACATCCGAGCAATCAAATCCGTACAAAACATTATCCATCAGACCACGAATAGGAACATAACAAACCAAGTCGAATATCACTATGCTAAGAGTTCCTGGCGACATAGGGCGCAGTCGAAGTTACGAGACGAAGCACCGACCATCTTGAGTAGTGATTTGACTGGCTCGGCTTGGCCCAGAAGCCAGTGGCTTTGGCTTGGCTTTGCCAGGCTTAGGCTTGCAAAAACCCAAGCCAAGCCGCAAGCCACCGCAAGCCATAAGCCAGTGGCTCGGCTTTGGCTTGGGCCACGGCTTGCGTCCTAATTAGGCAAGTGCTGTGGATTGACCTTGTCAATGGTTCCACAGCTGCCATACATAGACACGCAATCATGTACTGCATATAAATGGTTTTCCTGTAAATTATAAGGCCTAAATAAATGCTCTGAGGTATAATATCAATGTGGAACATCAGTAAAGCTGTTCACAAACTCGAACTTCACATGAACAAGAAAATCTTTGCAACGCTTGTATTGCCGGCGCATCTTTGCATTATACATCATAACAGCTACTCATATAAGTCCATATCATTGTCGTCTAGAAGGCCAAGGTTCCAAGGTCCCAGAACGGAAGCCTCCTGCGCATTCAAGGTCATCTCAGCAAGATCCTGGGCCAATCTTCCTCCTCCACCAAGGAAGATGGCCCAGGCTCCCGGAATATGAGATCGTGCTTGAGGAGCCGACAACATCTGCCTTTAACCAAGTTTTTAATGATGTCATAGGGTGGTAGATTTCAACGGAGGCACCGATGAAAGCTACCACCCAATGACATCATTGTTTTGAGCGCTGGCACCCCGCCATGTGCCCTGCTATGTGTCCTCTTGTCGAAGCTCAGTCTCAGCAAAAGTTGATTGATTTATGTAAATTAGAAAATAGATACAGTACAGGAGAGTACAGTATAATATTTGAGGGATTTATTGCTGATTACTCTAACAGTAGTACTAAATACAGTACATTTATTATCCAAAGCCATGGCTTGCCGGCTTGGCTTGGCTGGCTTGACGTGCAAGCCAAGCCAAAAGCCTGTCCAAGCCGGCACCCTTTGGCTTGGCTTGGCCCAGCTTGTGCAGGCTTGGCTTGGCCTGCTCGCTGGCTTCAAGCCGAGCCAGTCAAATCACTAATCTTGAGCCGCCACTACCGCTAGTGATGTGCGGGCCTGGCTTGGGCTCAAAGCCCGGGCTTGGGCTCGGCTTAGGAGGGCCAGGGCCTGAGACGAGGACAAGCCCGGCCCTGAGCCCTGAGAGCAGGCCAGGTCAGGCCCGGCTTGGGCTTAAGCCCTGGGCTTGTAACGTGTCGAAGGGCCTCTGGTACTGTTGGGACCCCGTAGACCCTTCATCGCTCGAGATACCTTTCTCGCTCTGTACACCCAAATAGTCTGAATCTTGCCTGCTCAAACTCGAGTATATCATACAATAGAAGCTTCATTGATGTACAAACCAACCTACATAGAGCCTACATTACTGAGTACTGGCGGTGGTGGTGGCAGGTGACTCAGTAGATAAATCCTCATAGATGTCGTCGTCGTCCTCCAATATCTCATCCCATGAGTGCTCACCACCTTCCTTCGACTCGTCACCCTCTACCAGCTCACCATCATTGGTAGTGGTGTCAACACTGTCATCTGCCGCATCCAAAAATGACTCATCTTCTTGCGCCGAACAAGGGCCATGTTTTTTGAACAGCAGGTCACGCTGGATGGCACACTTGAGGCATTGCAAGCCCTCGACAATATCACTCTTGAGATGGTTACGGCGTTTGCTGATAGTTATGCCACCCTGCGAGAAGGCACGTTCACTTGAGACCAACGTTGCCATTATAGGAAGGTAGTCCAACGCAAGCGAAGCCCACGTAGGATACCGGTATGCGTTCCGCTGTCAAGAGCAATGAGTAAAGACTTGTTTCGCATTCGAAAATTTGAGACATACCCCCCACCACTGCACATGAGAGATGCCCGGAGGGATATCTTCTCTCGTCTGAAGATAATGATGATACTCTGCATACCATGGCTTGCTTGCACTTGTACTGTCCGAACCTAGCTGTGTCTTGTCGTCATCTGACTCGTTGTCCGAGAGAACGCGCTTGCTCGTCTGCGGCTTGAGAGAGGCGCCGGGCTTGGAAGATGTGGCTGTTGCAGCTGACTGCATTGAAGCAGCGTTAAGCTTCGTGTAGCGTTCACTAAACTGCTACAAATGTAAGCAAAAATGATCTTGTCAAGCATATAAGCAACTCATGCCTTGCTCCATTAATGCTTCGGCCTCCTTCTGAAGGCCAACATACCAATGCTTCTCGAAATGAGAACCTTTGGCGTCAGGTGCGAGATCTGCGTTAGAGACACACATTAGTCATGAATGCACAAAGTGCTACCCAATGAGAATACGTACACATTGAGATGATGTAAGCCTTCGAGTCACCCGTCTTGTCGTAGTACTCCGCAATCTTGTCTGCACACGCATGCAGTGCATTGGAGAAGTGAGAGTAGCGATCCTTTGCGGCACGTGTGGACCATGCCTTGTGCAAGCCTTCGAGAGCTGGAATGGCATACTGCAGGCACAGGTGAGTTTCAGATGAAAACGCATGCTGGCGTTCATCAGCATGCTGTAGTTCAAGATGTTAGCGGCGTACAATGACCAGTGCAAATAACCTTACTGCGAGCAGCTGTGCAAACAGATCCGCACGCTCCCACTCGTCGCTTGTCAGCCGCAGCGCCTCTAGCTTGCGCCGCTTTGTTTTGTCCTTCTCATCACAGGCTATAGCTGTTACAAAGTTGTCGACATGCTATTATGAGCAATGTCAGCACAGTGAAGTACGAAGAGCCTGTCAGTCAGGCCAGACGATCATAGTACTTACATCTTGGTCTTCGATTGCTCGCAGTATCATGACATACATAGAAGACCATCGAACCTTCATGTCGAGCAGCAGCTGTCGTGGTGTCTCAGCTTTTGCCTTGATTTGAATGTGCCGATACGTCTCCTTGCGCTTTGCAGAGGAGCGCTCCTACGACAGACATAGCATGAGTACCAGGTAAGTAGATAACAAACAGCCACATACCTTGACAGAGATCGCACGTATGAGGCCAACCTCATCACGTGTATCACTGTCACCCACCGTAGTGGTGGGCAAGTGCTTTTTGGGATCTTGTGGGTCATAATGTGGCGCTTTGCTGTACGTGCTAAGCATAGCTTGTGTGGCAAGATTGATAACGTGCGTAATACAGCTGCAAAAGATATCGTAAGAAGCGTGGCTATGACAGTGCCCTTTGATGTACTTTATGCGACCCTCCTTTGGGTCCCAACTAGTGCCGGTTCGCCGCTTCACTAACTGTGCAAATTCTTTAAGCATGGTACCGTTGTTCTTTGCATTGTCACAGGTCACATAGCCAATCTTTAAAAGCGCTATGAGATCAGCATGCAAAGCAAACAACAGAAGGACGCACCCGGTGAGAAATACCTAGACGGTTGACTACCTTGAACAACGCTTGCCCCAATTGACAGCCATTATGGGCATTATTCAAGTGCGTGAAGCCTGCGAGGGCACTCTCCATTCCCCAATGGTCCTCGGAGATCTTCTCAATAAAATGAATTGTGACCGACGAATAGGCGTCGATGTTGTCTGCCTGCCATCCATCGGTTGTTAAGTTTATCTTCCCGGTAACCCGAGAACTCTATCAAATACTGGAGCTCAGCAAGGTTTCTAAATTAGCCTATGTAAACTCACATTCAACTTCGCTTTCAGGTTGCGCATATACTCCTTAAACATGGCGATGATCTTCTGTCGCGCAATCTTGCGTGAGGGGATTTCAACACCGTCTCGTGCCTGAGAAGCAATGTTGATCATCTTCTTGAAAGACTCGTGTTTGAGCGCAGATAAAGGCTAGCCCTGAAGTGAGCTCAGTAGCTCTTGTGAGTTAGTAGTGTTGGGCGCACCTGCCCGGTGGCAACCAGCCACTCTATGGCAGCCCGTTGGAAGACCTGATGCGTATATGCAATAACACGCTCTTTCTTCGGCATCTCTTTCAGGTGCGGGTCGAGTTGCAACTGCTTATTGCGCTCTTTCTCAGCAGTGAGCGCTACACACTCCTTCTCTCGGTCCTTCGGAAGCATTGACTTGAGCTTTTTGAGCTCGATGTGATTCCGATATTTGCCCTACAGTGGTGTTGAGATGAACAAGAATTGTAAAAATATGTCAAATCTGCACACCTCATGCTTTGACTCCATATGGCAATGAAGAGTCGACACGTCATGCACAAATGAGCTTCTGCAGCCCTCAGCATAAATATAATATATATGAGCAATGTCAAATGAACATACTTGCAGATGTTACACATGCGGCGCGTCACCAACTTTCCCTTCTCAGTCTCTTTAAACTTCGGGCCAAAGAATGGGTTGACGTCTGCTGCCTCTTTAGATCAGCGGACTGTCTCGTTGATGTCCTGGACTTGGATATTGGCAAGGAGACCATCAGGTCCAACCTCTTCTGCTATAGGACTCTTGGAGCGTGTGCGGCGTTTCTCTGCATAGGTATTTGTAACTTCTATACTCAAGGGCGAAGGACGATTACTTACTCTTTAGCTTCTTTGCTGGCTTCTTCTGAGCGGCCTTCTCACCTCCATATGTTGATTTTGCACTGTCGGAGGCATCTTCATCATCACCTTCGGAGCTTATAATGATTGTAGAACGCTTTCCTGTGTTATGGCTCAGTATATCCAGGTTTGCAGCACTGATGCTACCTATATGACCTACTTTTGTGAACTAGAACTTCGTCTTCATCACTTGTGAGCTCCTGTACATCATCTGTCTGCGTGTTTGGAGTCGGAGCTGTAACCGGGCGCACATCGTGAGAAGTAGCTTGTGCAGAGTCTTGAGTGTCGGCTGTTGGCTCAGTGTGCTGATTCTGTACCCGAGTATGTTCCGCTACTGCTTTCTGATGGCTAGTTGTGACAGGCTTCGCGCTGTTGGTCGGGTCAACGAGCTTGCTGGTGGGTTGTTGGCGGCGCTGAGGTCTGGTCGGCGCTGACACCGTATCCGCCATCTCGAGCTCAACTTGCCTGAAACGGTCGGTTGAGTCACAAACTGTCACGGCTAATTTTTATTTCTGTGTCACACAGGTACTGTACAGTATTTGATCGCCTTAAACACTTTAACAAGCCCGGGCTTCAGGGCTTGCAAGGCCAGGCTTGACTTATAAGCCCGGCCCTGAGCCTAGCAAAGCCCTTACTGACGGCCCGGCTCGGCCGGGCTTAGTAGGGCTGGGCTTGTCGGGCTTGTCGGGCTTTGAGCCCGGCCCGCACATCACTAACTACCGCACATATGGCTAATGTAGCGGCAGTCTTGTCATCCGCAGCATCACAACATCGCTGGACGACTGTACGGCGGTATCAGCTCTGCACGCAACATATAAACGATCCTGGACGTACATCATTGCTAGCGAGCACCTGAGCGAGCTCGTTATCTGCGCAAACGCCTTTTTTCGAGCGTGAACGCCAAGTCATCGCTCATCGTGGTGAGCTTTCAGGTGTTTGCCTTAAAAAATGCGGCCTTCAAGCCTCCGGTTCACTGCCACCCGCCTTTCAGTAGCTCGCGGACTCCCGTCCGACCCCCTCAGCGCTCCACCCGATCGCTCAGCGAGCACTGGCGCCGATGTAATTTCTTATTGTCGGTCTGCGCCTGCAAAGCAGAGAAGCCTGTGAAGCAGCTGGTTGCTCGAAAGTAGGCGATGCACATACGCGCTGATAACACTCACACGATGAGGGCTCATACTTGATGAACCCTGTTCGATCCTGAGACGTGGGCCGTCAATATTCTTGACATACTTCGGTCGGCAGCCGTCGCACCACGCGTAGGTAAAAGGTGAAATGCACCAGTGCGAATTTGCGACCAAATGAAGCGTGTGAAGGGTACAGGCTTGAGCGAACGTCGGGAGTGCATGTATGCTGGATCTATCTTCTGTGTCGGTCGTGCGCCCCGAACCGTTCGTCCAGAAGTACGAACTCGCCACCACACTTTTCGTCTCCGTTCCCGACGAGTGAGACACGCTCGTAATCCAACTTTCGTCCGCAGCCCTACGACCAGTCAGCAAATCAATTAAAGCGGATAGGCAGGTACAGGTGAGACGCACCAAGCGGAGCGTTCGCCCCGGTCAAAATTAGTGCGGCCTTGCCCGGCAGCACACCTACAACAGTCAACTACTTCCGCGATTTACAATCGAAAGACAGAGCGATCAACGTCTCTGTAATCTTGTACTACTGGCTCCAGATATACTTGGGTTTGCTTGGCGCAAGTAGCATAGATGGCGTCTTGGAACTACCGTCGAAGAAAAGCGTGCGATGGACAAGTTGAAAGTGCTCTAGGTGACCGAAGGAACTTCAAGCTTATATTGCATGCTACTGTCTCCGAGGATACCTTCTGTCATAAGAACGTGAATGAACGGTTTTCCAACCAGGCCAATTTGTACTTACTCAGGATGCCTCCAGCCTGCCGGTGAGCGGCTGAAGCTGGCACAGCTTGGTGTCGAGGAAAGCGAAACACGCGAGGACGCATACCTTCGACTGTGTCGTCTTCGTCAAATCGCTAAATATCGTGTATAATTTTCTCTGGAGGTAATAATATGTTGCGAATCTAGCGCACGAAAGCTGCCAAACGCGTACGTGACGGCGTTGGTAACGACGTGTGTGACATTGGGTGACAGACGCGACCGTGATAAAATATGTCACATCACGCATGTCTCTGCTCTTTCACGTCCATCCACGAGTCCACCTCTCCTTTGCACCACATGGGAGGAACACATAGGACATCCCATGTTCAACTGCCTCAAGCCCTGTTAACCACGGAGTGATGCGCAGAATCCGACATGGAGGCAGTCTCTTGCTCGCCAAGGGAGCGTCATTGAGCCGGAGCCCAGGTGCGCATCCATACTTACTCCTAACCCACTGCTGTCTGAGAGCCCCGCCAAACGACGCCCGGACGCGTCGCCTTCATGCGCGTCCTGACGTTCTACTGCCCGGTGCTCGAAACCACCACACCCCAGGCCCACTGTTCAAGAAGCCCGTCGGTGCTCGTGCATGCTCGACCTTCGTCCAGGCGTTCGGACAGGAGCTCATGGACTTCGACGTTTTCAAACGATCAAAGAGCGATGCGCCCCCCATCGGACTACAGCCAAGCTATCTCTCCCTTTCCGCGCCCCAGCCGCCCTGAAACTGCTACTCCCTTGAAGTACCGCGTTTCAAGATGCTGGCTTGCAGGCACGACGGTCCTGCACCTACGACGTCACTGACTTTGCACGCTTTTGCAGACGCCAGGGGCGCGCCCGTCCAACCTACACCTCTTGAGCTGCTCCATCGTTCTGGCTCTAACGCGTGGACTGTATGTAGAAATACCTTTTCTTTTTTTTCGTTTCGTTTCTTCTCTTTTCGTTCGCGCCTAGGTCGATGGAGTCTACACTTTGATGGATCCAGAACTTTGATGGATCCAGAAGGGTTCGCCGTCGATATTTGCGCCAACTATTGTACACGCGGGAAACGAACCTTCTCATCTTGGAGCATCCTCACCCCCGTCTACGACTTACAGCACGTCAAGCTTGGCGGCATATAATCTTACCGTAGTGTCTCCGTGTTAATACGTACACACCGAAATACCAACGTTTTTCACACTACGAAGACGGTGTTCTCTCTCATCCCGTGCCATCTCATACCTCCATGAAATAACACTATTATACATCAAAAATCTCTCTGGCCTCCGTCGATCACCAGCCGTGCCTCTCGCGAATCCAAGAAAGCGACAACGTGCTCAGAAAGCAGGAATGACCAGTAATACGGTCGACAATACCCTGCAACGCCGCTCGATAGACCAACGGCGAGGCCACTGCGCAAAGACTACGGTACATCGACAGCGAAAAGGGCGGGTGCGAAAGCGAAAAGAGCGTGCGCGAAACCAAGCCGACAAAAAGCGTGGACGGGAACCAATGCCCGGCTACGCGACAAAGTAGCCCAGGCGGGTAGCGATGGACAGGAAAAAAAAGGACAGAGCCCGCGTCCAGCCCGAGAATCTTGTCCCAAGCCGTCGACGCGCCTCACTGCGACCTCGGTACGAACGCCAATTTACACTCCTTCGCAGCGGGGAACAGCACCTGCCACATTTCCGTCAGCACCTTCATCCCTCAAAACCCCACCGGGCATGAAAAGTACACTTACAAACGCGTCGCGCATGCTCATCGTCCGCTCGTTCGTCTCCCGCACGTCCGCCCGCACCTCGCAGTTGCGCACCACGACGGCGACGACGATGCGCGCCACCAGCTGCGCGAGGTTCTGCCCGCCGCACAGGCGCGTGCCGACGCCGAACGGCATGAAATACTGATGCATCCTGCCGTCCACACGCATCAGCTTTTCCCGTCCTCCATCCGCGGAAACACGGCAAGAACGCACCTCGCGAGCCGCTCCTCCTCGCCCTCGCGCTCCGCGCGCGTGTCCATGAGCCAGCGCTCCGGCAGGAACGTCTCCGCGCTCGGGAAGACGTCCTCGGCCCGGTGCATGCTCCACGCCTGCGTCGCGACGATCGTGCCCGGCGGCAGCGCGTAGCCCATCATGTCGAACTCTTCGTGGCGCGCGGTAGACAGGATGGGCGACACAGAGCGCGACGGCGACGTGTTCCGCGAGCCTGCGCGCGAGTTGGGCTTCGAGCTGGGTTTCGTGAGGTGAGAGGGCCGCGAAGGTGACGAAGGAGAGGGTACAACGCGCTCGAGCAACGACGGCGCAGCACCGTACAGGCGAAGTGCTGTAGACTGTATGAGCATTGTGTACATCGGCTCAGGCTATGGAAGCTTACATTCTTTGATGAAAGCGTTCAGGTATTCGCATTTGTTGAAAACGCTTGCGTCGGGAATGACGCGCGGATCGGGCATAATCTCGTCGATCTCAGCCTGCAGACGCTGCATGACGTCTCGCCGCCGGCTGAGTTCCCAGAACATATACGAGAGCGACGTTGACGAGGTGTCGACCCCAGCAATCCTGCGTACAATACCGTCAGCCAAGTACTAGAAGCATCGCCGATGGAACACACAAATGGCCCATCGCCTCGCTGACAATGTCCCGGTCGATAGCGACGACGTCCTTGTGGTCCTTGTCGCCGGCAGGCGCCTTGGTCACGAGCAGGCGCTGGATGAGCGGCATCTTATGCTCGTCGCCGACATGAGATTCGCTTCCGTTGGGGTATCCGAGTGCCGAGAGGTCGCTCTTCTCCATGTGGTCGAGGGCGGAGGAGACTGAGGTCGGGAAGCACGGGCTGACCGGCGTGGTGAGCGACGCCGCCTGCGTATTGGCCCGCGTCTCGTACAGACGAGAGCCCACAAACTATACCTACGATGAGTGGCGCATCAAAGCAAGCAAGTGGGAGCACGTACCTCGGCTATGATGCTGTCCGAGTTGCATACTTCTCTGAACCTCGCGTTCGGGATCTTTGATACAAGTTTCCAGGCCCAGGTCGGAACAGCGCTTCTCTGGGAAAAGAGACGTTATGTAAGACTTGATGCGTCGGTCAGACGCGGATATAACGCACCATGATACCGCGCTTTGGAAAATCGTAAACTGCAATGCCGAGAGGGTCGCGAGTACCCTTGTTCCAGTTATCAAGCGAGCCTGTGCGTGTGCCAAAGACAGCACAGGCAACGACGTCAATCATAAGGTGTCGGAAGAGATCGAGGACATCGACCGATGACGGGCGGGTCGAGAGGATCTAATATGCTCATGAGCATATTAGGACGGATGCACTGAAAAGGGAACTCACGTCGGTAAGCTTGAGGGCGAGATCGTGCAACTCTGGCTGGAAGAGCGAGAGGTTGGCGGGCGTGTAGTGGGGCGCGTAGCTCTTCTTGCGTATCGCGTGTTCGGCATGAGGGAGGGTCGTCATCGCATGGTCATTGTTGTTTCTGCCCTGGTATCAGCACATGTCCGTGCCCTCGTAAGAGAAAAGAGGGACAGACGTGATAATACTCTTGTAGTACGCGCTCTTGTCGAACTTATGGACGCAATAGACGCTGCGCATCGTACCAGCGTCGCAAAATGCGATCTTGTTCGGGCCGATGCGGACAATAGGACCGTAGGTATCGAAGAGATCCTGTACGGTGCGACATTGGCGCATGCGTACGACGTGGGTGGTGATCCAAAAGCCGGAGACTGCAGCATACCAGGGGCCAGGGATGGAGGCGAGGGGGCTAAGGAAGAGGCGGTAGAAGGCAAGAGAGAGGACGTATGTGGCGAAGAGGGATAGAGCCATCAGGGCAGGTCTCGCGGGGAAAACGGCGCGAAGGGAGGTGGTGGCAAGGTCGCACGCAGACGGGTTGAAGTTGGTCGCGTTCATGGATGCGGTTGCCTGTGCAGTAAGGAGAGTGAGTGGTTGGGTCGGGTACATGGTGAAATTGTATTGGTCGGAAGGATTGTGGGCGGCGCCGACCGCGTGCACAGGCGTGAGGTGCAGGAGCTAGGTGGTGAGAGGAGGAAAGAGACCAGGGGTGCGCTTGAGTCGAGCGTCGTTGAGTATCGTTCGATTTTATGGTCTAGTCGTCGCCGACTTCCATATTGACTTGGTAGCGCGAAGACGGTAACAATTAGGGGACTCGAAGCTTCGGCGTGCCGCCTCCAGTCAACTTGCCTGCCGAATGTAGTAGCTACATTCCCCGTTTCGCGAGAGTCTTCGCGGCGCGTGTGTCCGGCGGAGACACGCGTGATATTTCTGTGGCGTGGCGCGTGTCACCACCCTTGGTAAGCACTCTCCTGGATGCGTCGGGTCTATCCCGCGCCTGTCGATGTCGCCTTGACAGCGGCTCTCGGGCGGAAGACAGGTTTCCAAACTCTGTCAAGGACGATCGCTTGCGCACCCGGACATACCCTATCGGTCAACGTTCGACGATGCCACGTCATGTACCGCATCTGCAAAACGCTTCGATACCTGGCAACAGCCTCAGCAGCTGCCACCAGGCACTGCACATGCCTAGGGATGCTCCGCCACAGACGTTCTCGACCGACCATGATGCGACCGCGCGCATGTAGCGGCCATAGCCCCGCAATATGACGTACGCGTCGCCCAATCGCCGTTGCTCCACGGGCCTGACGAAGTAACTCGCTCTCCACCGCACAGGCGTTGCAGTGCCTGGGACGCGCCACACCTCGCGTCTTGCGCATTTTTTTGTTCCTGCTCGCCTGGATTAATTGCGGTGCCTGTACTGCGGCTTGACGTCTACTAGCCGCTCTGCTCGCGCGCACATATGAACGATCTGCGGTGTTTTACTTCAATAGCTGTCATAACAGTTTCAGAGTCGTCCAAACTGGAACGACATACCCAAAGTGGGTTCGTATACTGATAGCCGGCGCATACTTGGGATGCGCCAACGCAAAGTATTCCACGCCCTGAGCGTGTACATGAATATAGCTGTACAGGCAGTAACAGCACGTTCACTCACCTGAGCTTGTCATCTGACCCGTCGCTTCCGCACTCGCCGCCGTCTACTGATGTTTCCAGCGGCCCGATGGAAATCGGAGGGTGCGCTCGATGAGATGTCCGCGCGGCAGGACCTGCAGTGTTTCTATGTCATTTGCGCGCCCGCACCACACGGACATCACTCGTACCGTCGTCTGCAAAATTCGTCCCTCGTACCACAACATAAATGCGCACGCGTCTACAGGAGGCGAGACACGTCAGCACGCGCGCATAGCCATACGCATCCATGCAACACATACACCTCGACCGCGTCGCCACGCTCTCAAATCGCTCCGATGTCCCGTCTTGCTCCTCCAACGACTCGGAGAGCACCCGGCCTCAGCTTGTTGCTCATAGGCGCGTGGTTTATTCGCAGGAAGCGCTCCGGGGAGAGTTCTGGCTCTCATGCACCATTACGTTGTCAGCCGTTGCGCGTCCGAGGTCCGAGAAGCTGCTCTCTGTCGGACCTCATAGCCGTATGGCGGGTCAGGGATCTGCTGATGTTGGCGCTCGCGAATTAAAATGGCGCGCGTCCGCTTGGTAATATGCAGAGATTATGCGCGAAAAAACTGGATTCGGACTGATGCAGGCTAAAGCCTGGAGAAGGAGAAGGAGACATAAAGGCGAGATATTTGAGAACAACAGTAAAAACGATTTATAGACAACACAGGGTGGTAAGCGCAGTTTTTTCTTGAGAAAACTCAGGCAAAAGCGACTAAACAAGGCCCAGTTATTCCTCGATTCTACGCCGATGCAAACTGAGGAGAAACTGGTGCAAAACCAGCCAAAATGGTCTAAAACACGGTAAAACTGGCGGAAAACTGAGTTTTGCCTTCGGTTTTTTTAGGTGAAAACCGGAGAAAGTTGGGGCTTTGTTCAATCAGTTTTTGGCCAATTTTACGCCGGAAAAAAGCGCGCTTACCACCCAGTGCAACGGTCCGTTGTCCCGTACGCTGACAATGGACGTCGTCTGTAATTCCGACACGGGGAATCGAACTCCGGGCTATCGCGTGAGAGGCAATAATGTTAGCCACTACACCATATCGGATATATTTGATGAAAACAACTTAGCCAATAGCACACAATGAATAGCAGTTCGCCATGCTTCATTTTTTAAGCTGGGCAACGCACAAACGGACGATAGATGCAAAGACGGCTATCATATCGAACTATCATAGAGCGTCCGAGTGCCCTTGGCTACAACAAGCAACCATATGGGCAAGTTCAGAGGCCCTGGAATCATAGCCTGAACTGTTGGTTGCGTCGTTACAATGTGTTCATATCAGGATCGTTGCCAGCATGTCCAAGAACTGCTGATGCTCGTTGGCCGAGCCTACTCCCGAAATTGCACTTTGTACGCAATTTCTGACCTTTGTTATCATCAGCTAGTATGTATCAGCCTTGTCAGATTGCCACACTGGTGCCATGGGTAGAATGGGCTCGCTCTTATGTTCGGCTTAGCGGGACGTCCTTATCCCCCTCCCCCCTTTGCAGTCATCTTGGCAATGATACCTCCTCCACAAACAATGTCAACTGTTGCGTATAATCCTTCGGAAGTGTCTAGCAATCTAGGATCGGACATCTACAACGCGAATGTGTTTGCTGGGCTTATTGGAACGTATGTATTGCGATCTCTTGTGACCATTGTGCTTGAAATGCTTTTCTTCGGTGCGTGTTCTATCTGTGTGCTTATGCCTTGCTGAACAACAGCAGGCATGTACACGATGCTCGTGGTCTTCTGGGCCGTGATGTTCATGTAAGTCGCAGCATAGCATGAATCTAGTGCCATGCTAATCAGCGCATTCCAGCCGGTCGTCTCTGCCTCTCACGTAGAAGAGATCTGTGTTACTTGCAATCTGCATCACCATGTACATGGCGGCAGCGGCGCACCTTGGCATTACACTCTTTTGTCTCTCTCTAAACGATAGCCGATTGCATAAGCTTCAGGCACAGACGTTCCTGTGCCTCAGCGATGTTGGTGAGCTCAGCCAAGAGCTTAACAGCCAGGGTGGGTCAGCCCTGGAACTTTGTTCTACTGCAGAGATTCCAGACAGCTCCTGGCACTCTGCTCTCATGGAAGTGAGCTAGGAACTATTCGCGCTGCTGTCCACCAACGTAAGCTATCCTTTCCGAGTCTGCTGATATTTGCAGAAAGTTGCTCAATGTCCACCTGCTGGGCAGATAGCGCTAAGCGACCTGGTGGTACTCTGGAGAGCCTGGGTGCTCTGGCCCTGTCGAACCATTTTACAGACCATGTCTGTGATTTTAATTTTCGCTACGATCTGTAGGCAGATTTATTTTGCTGCAAGGCAACGGCACTGACAACCGTGGTGTTAGCTATGCTCATTTAGGGCACGTCTCTCAATAGCAACTTTGAGGATGTCGTCTCCTCCGGTGCAATCATAACGTCATGGCTGACCAATTTCTTGGCAACGGGATTGGTAGCTTGCATGACATGGTAAGTGCTTCGAAGTTACGCCCAGTTTGGTCTGAAGTGAACGCAACGGCGGCGTGCAAACAGGCAGCATCGGCAAGAGATCGTGCGCCACCTCCGAGCCAGCCTTTGCACACGCGCAGAAACTATCCTCTTTCTTCTTATAGGGTCTGGAGTGCTCCACACTGCCCTCTGGGTGAGCATGCCTTTCGCACACCCAGTGCCCCATCCGCTTACGCTGTGGCGCTGTTACACTGAGCTCACCACTCTAGATAGACCTTCCTCATGGCGGACACTGTTGTCATCCTCAAAGGGCTCGGTGCCGGATTCACAACTGGCGCCGCAAACTTCAAGAGTGGAACACAGGCCCTCAAGTCGAGTTTCCTCATTGACCTCGTGGTACGTCCTCGCCTGGGCGTCTATCTTCCGTCGCGATCTCACAGGAGCCTCCGCTAGGGCATGTACCCCACAGCGGTGATGATGATGTTGGAGATGTCAAACCACTATGCGCAGCGCACGCTGTGCATGGATGACATGCCTACACTCTTGCCTCTGTCTGTGCCTTCCAATCTGGCGTGAGCGGGGCCCGATTGAATGTCCGATATAGTATTACTTGCTGTAGCGGCGACATTGGCGAAAACTGCGCCGCAGTGCACTGTGCACCGCATCTATGTTTAACATGCTCCAGCTCACAGGGAAATGGCCTTCCTCGAAGCACAAGTATACCATAAGAATGAATCTACGGTGCGCGCGTCGTGCAACTGCTGCTTAGCGTAAGATCGAGTCGTAATAAAATGTATACGTGGTGCATCTGGAGACCATGTCCATTGTGCTGTTAGCATTCCCAACCTACGCTCCTGCAATAGCTTCAACAGAACTCTTAGTGTCGAGGTCAGTAAAGACGGTCTTCAGAACTTGCTATAATCGAGGCTGGTTCCGATACTAGTGGCTGGCACATATTGCTATGTAGAGGATCACGAGATGCAGTGCCTCAGTTCACCCGACCATGGTGGCTTTAAACAGTAGTACGCAGATACGTAGTCGCTTTCAGGTGCGAAAAGAAGGAGTCAGAGGGGCAAACGCAACGTTTCAGACAGACAAAATGCCGCAGTTGAAGATCTGGAGAAAGCGCCAGCCTCCGAGAGAGGCAATTTGGTCAAAGAAAGCAGACAGCGAGGGTTCTTTCCAGGTGGCCGCTCAAGGGTCGGTCAGGGTGAAAGATGGAAGGGGAATGGGAAATGGCTCTACGGATCCATGTGCGTTGAACGGCGGCCGCGCCCTCCAGCATCTGCGCCCTCTTGCACCGTAAACCAATCTAGTCTGCATGTCAGGCAAAGAGAATTCAATGGTGGAGAAGCCCCTGAAGAGGGCCATCCAGCATTCCTAGCGACTCAAACTTGGTGCAGATAGTGGCAGGTTTATCAAGTTGTTGGTTGGTAACCAGCATCTGTCTGAGTGCCTGGTGCTTGCTGGATCACTGATATGGCTCTTTGACAGCTTTGATGTGCTTGAACTCAGTGATAGACAAGCAGAGTCTGTTCAGTGCTCCAAACAGCTGGATCAATTGTTGATAGTGGACAAGGGACTGCTAGTGCAGTAGAGAGAAGCCTTTGGGTCATACACCTTGCTTTTCAAATATGACCCATTCAGCATGGAACCGACTGAGGGCGCTATCAAGCTCCACCAGTGTGTTTTCCGTGATGACGTCCCATTGCGCTAGGTAGCAAAACTCCAGAAAGGCGCTGAAAGTTCGCACCATCTGTGACAGAACATGCCCTGCAATTGCTGAGAGATAGATCTGTAAACAGTAATATTACGATCAGGTCACTGGTCATGGTACGTGCCTGGACGCGCTCACCTTCATTAACACCTTTGAATCGTCACCGGTCTATTGTTTGAACCCATGTCCTTATGAAAAACATCGTGAGCCAGGAAAGCTGGGAGCGGACGCAATACTGCGTACAGCCTGTGAGTGTGCACATGTAGAACTTGAACTTATATGTGCTCACCGATGATCAATGTCCACCATGATCTCTGCCACGCCTGCTTTGCCATGCTCCTCAATAAGGTATAGCTCAACCCAAGTGACCAGGTGATCCTTGAATGTTCCCTTGATCACTTGGTGGAGTAGGTCCAGTGATAGCAGCTTGTGAATGTCTGCTCATGGAAAGCCAACCACGAACAGCTACATTGAGAGCATCAGAAAGACGCAAAGATGTGCACAAAGTCAATAGGCGTACCACAAGATTGCCCACAATGTCTTGATGTCGAACGCCTTCAGAAAGAGCTTGGTATGGTCATGCCACCATGTAACTCCACCACCATCGAGATTATGAGGTGTCGCCACACATCTAATGCCAGACCAGGCCAATAAGACTGCCATTTCCGAGATGGTATGGCAAAAACAAACCTAGGACACCATTCTTGAACTATGCAAGCAAGCAAAGCTTGCTCTGGGTAATCTGCAATATATGGGCCAAGGCCATAGACAACATTCAGCGGAACTTGCAAAAACATGGGTCATCTTGATATTGGCAATCTGCTATTATAAGGATCAGGTAAGCAGTCTACTAACAATGAGCAAACAGCCATGCTACTGACTCTTTGATATTGCAAGAAATGCGACAAGGTAGACAGCATTTTGCCGTGCTTGTCGTGTACTGTTGTGCACAATGCCAGGAGACATGTACAATGGATAGTACTCATTCTGCCCTGTGGCAACAGAGAAATACTGTTGTGCACAATGCCAGGAGACATGTACAATGGATAGTACTCATTCTGCCCTGTGGCAACAGAGAAAGTAGTTTTGTCGCTATCAAGAATAAACAGGCAGAAAATTGTGCCGTGAGTGGATGGATCTTCTGCAATGATATCCTGTCAAGTTCTGGTAGGTGAATTCTGTATGTGCAGGACAGAACATTGACACGTTCTGCTTGCTTCCATGCCCAGTTTTCTGACATGAAGTCCTTATACTCTCTTTTATTCTGCTTTCTAAAAACTTGCTTTGGCGCAAAGTCCATCTTGTGTGCAAAATCTGGGTTGCCAAGCATATTGTGCCCCAGCTTGCATGGGCAGCGAAATTATATGTTGTACTCTCGTGCCATTCAAGATGGAGTGTTGTCTTCAGGAACAGCACCATTGAACAATGCAGAGAACAACTGCCATGGTATATTCCCATCCTTGATCTCGTTGGTGGTCGCATGAAGATCATTGTGATCAGTGAATAGTGGTTTGATATCTGCTGGTAATGTGTCGGCCCATAGCTCCATGAGTTTGTCAACTTTGCCTGCAGACATTTGCATCTTTCGATAGAGGAAATTGGCCACCTCAAACTGAGTGCAACTCCCAAACAGTGTGAAGTCATCGGGGGTGCGAGATGAATGAAGAGGTGGAGGTGTACTGTTGGCTAGGAAGTTACCATCTTTATTGCAAGGACGACCTTAAAACATTCATTGGTGAGTGTACAAGTTACAGCATGGAATTTCAGCACTAACCATGGAGATAGGGGTGATATAGAGTATAGGATGTGCCGGAAAGAGACAGTGGTGTTGGCGAATAGAAACCATAGTGTTCAGTGGTATTAGAACCTTCATGAGATGACTCGCCAGTTGGACCATGTCTTGCAAGGGGGGAGGAAGAACATTGATGGCGCAGCCATGGAGGAGAAAGATTATGTGAGCTGATATGACGTGAAAGCGCAGAACATTCAGAGAAACGCTCGCGGCAATGGAGAAGAGAACAGGGAAGAATACGGGGATTGAACAATGCACGAGGCATGCTCCTAAGTTGATTACAGACTCAGTGAGGCAGTAGTGAATGAAAATAGAAAGTCGCACCAACAGTCACGATAAAGGCTGTGCTGGTGATCATAAGAGATCAAGCTAAATGTGGAGCTGAGTCAGCAGGCTTCCTCTCGCTCGAAGTGCCTGACTCACTTGCCACGTCAGCTCCCAGGCCTTAATCCTCTGTATTCTTTCCAGCCTTGTGTCACAGTCATGCCACCTTGATGGAGGAAGAACTTGCTTCAGAAGTCTGTAGAAGATACCAGCCGAATGAAGATCCATGCATCTAACAAGAACTGGAAGCTGGGAAAGCCCGACATGCCTGGTTCTTGTTTTTCCACACAAGAAGTGCAAGCTGACCATCAGGCAGAAGCCACAGGGCAGGCCGCACAAGCTCATGAGCAGGAGAAGGTGGTGGAAAATTTAGCAGCTAAGGAAGATACCCAAGCTTGTCAAGATTTACAAAATGACATCAAAGCTGATCACCCACCCATGCAGACACTTGACAAAGTCCAAAAGGGCACATCGGTTGGTTGACAGGCCAGTAGGTCAACAACAACTAAGTCCGCTCCAAAGTATCCTAAGGAGTCTAGTGAGTGCCATGGCGCGTGAATGATAAGCTTTCTGCCACTTACCTCAAGCAGCTCTCGAGAGTGATCATGACAATGAACGGCATATTGCTGAAGTCGTCAAGTCAGAAGGCTCTAGAGGTGATTCCTACAAGCAACCAGACCACAAGAATAACTTGGAGGCTGATAAAGATTGGGACATGGTTATGGACAATGAAAATGATCTTGAGGTGATACAACCAGCAAAGAAGAGGGCTGGCAAGGTGAAAAAGAGTTGCAAAGATGTTGAGGCTTTGAGAAAAGAGGGTGATCAAGCAAGTTCTCCTGCTTTGGGAACTCAGAGAATGATGACATCAAATGTTGATACGTTGGTCCATTCCTCCCTTATTAAGCTTCCACACTGACGCCACTCTTTTCTGCAGAGGTCGAACTGTCAAGAAGATCAAGAAAGCTACGATTGGTGGGCTCACCAGTGAGTGGCTTGAAACCCACACCATGTTGAAGACAAACTTCAAGGCAAAGCCCCGCTCTGCACCAAATGGCCCGTCCAATGCTGCCTCAATCTCCGAGTTGCACAATGACGATGCCAACATCTCCATCAATGAAAACGGTGGTATTGATGATGACCAGAGCAAGGAGAGAGAGCGCAGCACACTTGAGAAAATGTCATCTCGGGCAACAGCTGACCTGAGCACAGCTCGTTATGATGAGCGCGCATCTGCTGATGCAGCAAAAGTGTGTCCTTCATTACTTGTTGTCCACCCTATCAGGCTAGTGAACTCGAAACAGACAGCTCTTCTTGTCAAGATCAACATGCTATCTGCAGAACATGCTGCCAAGAAAGGCCACAAGAACTGGGCAAAAGTCAGCGCTCTCGCACCACAGATCAGTGGGCTCTTTGGTGAGATGCTCAGACCACTCATTAAGGAGCTTGCAGATACAAATGGTGCTTGGATGGCCTTCAGCGTCACTGAAGGCAAAGGACTCCTCGAGTGTGTGATGGGTGACAAGGCTAAGGAGTACACTATTGTTGAGAATGACATGTTCATGTGACTTGTAGGCCCTCCAATCCTTGCCTTTGTATATTGTTTGCAGGCTCTAACACAATCACTAGATTATGTCCTGCATTAGTACCTGGAGAAATAGGCTTGCAACCGCCACAGAAGAAGCCATCAAAGACATGCTCGAAGGCGATCTGAACCTTGATTCCAAGAAGAAAACTGCCTCATTTGTCGCATACCTTCTTGGTGATGAAGACAAGAAGGTGCTGTTCTACTACAAAACCTGGGGTGGCAGTGAACATCGATCAGTAAGATGTCAATCACTGGTTGCGGCATCAAGTTTTAAACTCAGTGTTGAGTCTAGGGCCGCTTCCGCCATCTGCTCATTCTTGCCATTTACGCCTATCATATTTCCACCATGCTCAAGCCTACTCTTAACATGGGCCATGACTTAGAACATTTGCATGGTGCACTTATCCACAGCATCCAGGCAGTGCGTGAGGCGATGGACCATGTTTGATTAATCATGTGGTAGTAACTACTACGGTGTGCGATGTATTACCTACTAGTAACCGAGCTAGCAACTGCGTAGGGCCTGTAAAGCCTGTCCGGCACCTCTCAGCATGCTATATATGGTGCTTCCATCAACTGAGCTTGAAAATAGGCTGCATATGTAATATACCGCTTAATTGAAAAGATGACTAAGCTAAAACATCATCCCAATATGGTAAAGCATCTCAAAACATATGATATGTTTTGAACATACCACATGTTAAATGTTTTTGCATCATGTCATGGAGAACACATGTACAAACAAGTTCTCCATTGGTAAGCAGCTCAGCAAAGCAGTATTTGGGCTATTATTCACAAAAAACTCGCTAGGAGCTAGCGAGTTTTTGGATATATATGGTAGCGCTCCCGGATTTGAAATAAGCGCCAGAGCGCGAGAAACCAGCTTCTACAAGCTATTACACCTACTCCCCTTCCTTCCCCCCTCATAGAATTGTCAGGGCAAGTGTTAGAATAGGTTCTAGTATACTTGTGTGGTGTATATCTTAACCCTCATGTCTTCCTGTGGTGTATACATTATAATAGGTAATAAATAAGCTTTAAAGTGAAAAAGGGCACCAGAAACAAATGGTCCTGTACCTTGTATAGAGCTTGGAAGAAAGTAGGATGGCTCTAGAAATATCTATACATGTTATGCAAGCATGGAGAAGCAATTTAGAGGCCAGGATAACATGCAGAGATGCAGGCAGGAGGTCAGAACTCTTATTGCACTCATGATAGCTTGGACACTGTTCTCAGCCTTTAGTAATGAATGTAGCTAGATACAAATGGTTGTGCGGATGCCCTAGCACTAGTAAATAATATATGCAGCTCTGTGGAGCCTTATCACACTGGGAAGGGGCTAACCTACACTCAACAACATGGGTATGCAAACAGGGCTTAAAAACACCACATATGCAGATGTACAGAAGCCTACAGGCAGAGATAAGCTAAATGCAGCTACATACATAGTTTTCTGACATATTCTGACCTTCTCAGGTGGTGATCCCTTTCCCACCCATGCTGTAGGAACCAGGCACACACCTGTGCACAGATGGTGGTTTTGAACTGGTCAGAACTTCATCAAGGTGTCACTCCGGGGTTAACGGATGCACTGCTCCACCAATACATGTTCCCTGGACCTAGAAAGTTATATACCCCCATTTCGATAGGCTGGAAATCGATTGGAAACAATCTGCTCATCCGATTCTAAGTGGTTGAGCCAGTAGGAGGTGTTTTCGACGAGATCAGCAGATAGGCGCCCATAGAAAACACTAAGATCTGCTTAATCGGACGGCTTCCAAGGTCTGGGATCGAAAATGAACCATAGCCGTCCTATCCTGGGCTAAAAGCGACACCTTCCAGCATATGAAAACATCTGATATGTGTCATTTTATTTGCCAAGCCTCGCAGGCTCTACAGAGAGTTTGTGGATGCCTCAGGCTCCCCACACCCTTGGGAAGGGTTCTAGTGCCATCTATCATGAGTGTATAATATTAGAAGAGCTGTAGGAGCTTTGCGAAGGGTTTTCTGCTACTTTCAGGCCTAAAGAAATCGATTTTTAATAGAAACAAAAGTATAGTATACTATACAGCGGTTATATTCACTCTAAACTGCACATAACTACTCTACATAGGTACAGGTATATATGCCAGAAGGTTTGGAGTTCATTGGACAAAGGGGAGGGGAGGAATTGAGCCAAGAATGGCCCCAAAAAGCGAAATTGATGTAGGGAGCCAGATAGCCGGGTAGCAGCTTGGTGGCACTTGATGGAGCTGATGGGGCTTAAGTCCGCGCTACATCCGCAAAAACTCGACTCTCGGCGAGTATTTTGTGAATAGCAGGCTCAATATTGGTTTTTGACATATGTTTAGTATAGCAAATATGTTCAAACATATGTTCTCCACCTTCCCATGTCATAAAACAAAAACAAGCACCCAAAGCAGTATGTTATGACATGTCTCCCAAATGTGGTCTATATTTCAATCTCAGTTGATGGAAACACTATATATAGCATGCCAAGAGGTGCCAGAGAGGCTCTATAGGCCCTACGCAGTTGCTAGCTCAGTTACTAGTAAGTAATACATCGCACACCATAGTAGTTACTGCCACATGATTAATCAAACATGCACCAAAGGGTGAGTGCGTGCACTACTGTATTTAAGATATGCTGTCTCACGGCAACTCTGCCCACCTGCAGGTTCATTGAGCGCTGCGCTTCTGGAAAACAGGGTCATTTGTCAAGCCCAAAGACCATGCCTCACATTACTTGGCAGACAACTGGGGCAATACCAAGTACATGCAGAATACTGGAAACGGCAAGTTTACGCTCATCGATAACAAGCATGCTTCAAAGTGGAACCTCCCTGTGGGCAAGCTGACAGATGGGGACTGGGACGAGCTCTGAAATGAAGCAGTGTGGTATGTCAAAAGTAACAATGTCGAGGTTGATATACCCGATGTTGCGACAGAGGTTCTGAGCAGTGGTACTGACGACTTCGACCTCAACTCCAACAAGTGGAAAAGCAAGGACAAATCAAAGAATGCGCAGTGAGATGGTGTGGCCACTGGTGCATGGACTGTTGGTGTTTCGATTGTAGTTGGTACGATGGCGGCCGGCCTACTCAGTGCTGTACTGGCCGGCGTCATGGTGACTGGTGTCCCAGTTCCTTGCAATTGTGTGAACTGTTTGTTGTATACCTCTGTCTACTACCCCAGGCCATACTAGAATACATGCCAGTTGCATTGCTCTTCCATTTACTGCTTCTGGTGTGGCCCAAGGACAGCGCTGCTGCTGGCCAGGCTACCTTTTTGATGTCTTTTCACTTGTCTTACCAAGTGACTTCTTGGTCTTTCTCAGTGTCTTATATGACTCTTGGTAAGTCCATCTGACTTCCAGAAGTCAGGTACATGGCTTCCGGAAGACACATGTACTTATGTACTTTTTCATGCTTTTTGGTCTTTTCTGACTTCTCATAAGTCCGAAAAGACACCATGCAATCTTACTGATGTCGCTGATAGCCATCTAGATTTGTCATAGACTGTAAGTATTAATGAGCATGCCAAAATGAGCTGAGGGTACGTACACTAGGGACAAGAAGCCTCAGAAGTGCTCAACTCAACTCGGCTGGGATGGCAGCAACCAGAGAATCGATACAACTCGAAAATATCCGTGCACCACTTGCGAGAAAGCCAAGGCACTGTTTCAGTAGCACCAGCCTGTCTTTTGCAGACAGGTTGATTCTGTAGGCATCTCCTACACTCAGAACAAAGTGTACTGCAGCAATGAGATACATCAGAATGCATAAACATCTGATCCATTTCTTGAAGTTAGTTACTTTGTGTTTACGTCTGTGTAGTGTATGGCATGTAAGCCCAAATGCAAAGCGTGGCGGCATATACACACTTGAGGACAGATACGACGGCGCCCACTAACATGGTGTGTATGCCTGTGACACTTTAGATGCTGCACAGATAGAGGATAGCCGGCTGCATACCGAATAACACAAGCTCAATTGTGAAGTATGGCAGTAGGACAGAGACAGCCGACACATCTGAGAGAATATCTTGGACGACAGCTGTAAGAGACTCTAGCTCCTATGTTGTTAGGTTTGGCATTGATGCGATTGAGGGGCATGAGCAGTCTGGTGCTTGAACAAGCAGTGCAGACATAAATGTTATATAGCGCCGCTGTAGGGAAGTATGCCATTGTCAATATGCTGTCTAGTGTGGAAACATCTTCTATCACTTACGCCACTGCTTGTGGCAAATTCCGAGATATCAAAGCCTTTGTTTTCCTGATGGGGTACTGTAAGATCTCAGGGTGAGATATCCCCTGACAACATGTTCAAATCTCGCTTCTAGTACACAGCAAGCTCCAGGTGAAAGCCTACAAAGACGCTGCAGAGTAGATAGAAGCCAGTCTCTTGAAATGAATTCCTAAAGCAGCACATGGGCAGTCAACCTGGAATTTTGGGAAACAATTAGACATCAAACTTGCATCAAAATTATGGATGCAGAAGCGTTGAACAAGATTGGAACATCTCCAGCAACATATTATCAGTGTACTTATGGCAGCCCTAGATTTGATTACTGTGGCACAAGCACAGCCCAGATCCAGAGCCCGTTGAACCACTAGTAACAAGCCCAAGGCAGCCTGTGGTACACAACTGAGGGAAGAAGTTGGACAGTTTGATATATCATGGTGGCACTAGATGCTGGATAAAGTGCAAGTGTATAAACATGCACAAGCTCGATGTGATATAAGACATAGGAACTGACCAGACACAAACAGCTTAATTGGTTTGTAAATTTACTTGCTGCGCATTCAGTACGTGTAGAGGCCGGACAAAACGGCACAGCGTACACAATATGCAGAGGGCTGTATGTGTCTCGGGGCAAGTGCTATCTGTTTCAGTGCAATTAGTGTTTAAAGTTTGAATGACTGGCTCGGAGAAGGCAGAATAAGCAGTACAGATGACTCGGAGGTTGCGGTGGGCAGGAAACAGTTGGCGTCGAACTGAACGCTAGTATGAAATCAGGTGCCAGATAAAGAGATTAGTACATGCTGTTTGGTAGAAGAGATTGCTCTTTCACTCCGTTGCTCTGGAGGTGTGCCAAAGCTCATCAGTAAAATGACAGCCCGTCTTTTCGGTCTTTTACAAGAGGAAAAGACGCGAAAATACGAGAAAGTCCAAAAGACTAGCCCATCTACTAAACACCATGTCGCCTGTCGTAGAAAAGACACTGGGTCTTTTGAAAGTCAGAAAAAGACACATAAAAGACATACCAAAAGACATGGATTCTCAGCCCGTTCTCGCTTGTATATCCTTAAGAGAGTATATAAGAAGTATATTGTTATTGCTAAGCAGATATACAAGACTAGATAGCAGATACAAGCCGTGCAGGTGGCAAGGACATTTACCGGTGACTGTGCCGGCGCCACAACTCCCCATGCTCACTGACATTCAACAGCCCACTGGACTCATGCTCAGCAAATTGCTGCCATGTGAACTACTATTGAATATTGTTGCTCCATCTGTGCATGCATCCTTACAGAAAGTTCTTTCATTAAAACTCATCTGGCAGTGTGGTAGTGCATACACTAAGGCTAGAACTGTGCAGCACACTCACAATATGCATCCAAGTGTGTCTCATGCATAATAGCTGCAAGAACGTGCACACGGTGGTGCACCCAAATGGTGGTCTTGACATTACAGCACAGGTGTTCTACATAGCCGGATGTTGAGTGGCAAGTGCAAGGGAGTTGTCAATGATCAGAGACCTGTACCAAGTCGTGAGATCACAGACATGTAAGCTGTTGATTTGATAGATGTACTGCACCATTGTCCAGGTACAGAGTGTGACTCGTGGGCTTCTTCGTGTCAGCACATCACCACAGCCTTGCCTATGCAACTGGCTTGGACAAGGTGCGCTCAAGCTACAAATGACAATGAATAAGATCATATCATGCACTTGCAGATGTTTCATACACTCTCCATTGCTTGATCTGAGCCGATAATGTGTCGCACCTCCGATCCCATATAGTGGCAGCTGGGACATACCTGCTGGGTTTAATTTGGCACTGCTAGGGGGCGGTGGTTACTGCAATCAGCTTTCCTGCATGTTTACAAGTATCAAGGTCCAGGCATTGCAGATAAAGGCACAAAGTCTGGGATAGGAGGTGGTGGTTGCAGGGAGAATGGGACTTAACGCTCATTGATTAAGTCAAGCCTGACGACTGGAGTAAGCCAGATAGGCGTCTTGTAGCTCGCAGAACAAGCGCCTGCAGGAGCCGTCATTGTCGTGGCATTGTTTTTGCCCTCTTATGGTACTCAAGATGGATCTCTGCTACGCTCCGTAGACTAAAGGCAACATTAAAGTAATCAGTCGTGCATATATGCATATTCTTACAGCCTAACTTGGTCTGCCAAAAGTACCAAAAAAGATGACAGAAAAGACCACAAAATGACTACAAAAAGATGGGCCCAACAAGGCAAAGTACGGTAGAAAAGACACAAGCTCCTGAAAGTCGCAAAAGACACTTTGTCATTTTACTGATGCTCTTGAACAATGATCCTATCTCTATGCGGCACAGCAAGCTTGCACACTGCGTCGTTAAGCACGACCTTGTTATCATGCTCAATCCTCTTCAGCATTCACGCACCGGGCGTCACATATCAACTTTGCGCATGAAATGGCGCCGTTCTGACTCCTGTTACTAAAGGAGCACAATGCCCAATATATCATCTCTGAGCGAGTTCTCGCACTACAGCAGCGCAGCGCACCAAACACTAGTGGCGGCTTGACACGCTACTGTTCGCAGATCATTAGCGTACAAATGTGCTCAGTTTGTTGTCTGGATACAAACTGACATGATCAGCATCCGTGGCAAAGTCTACATCAAGGGCCGGACTCAATACACTTGACCAAAGGTGCTGATAACAGCCTGATCGCTGAGACGCTGCGGGTTCTTAGACTTGCCTACTTTGAGAGTGGGGGCAGCGTGTTGCGTGCCTGTTTGACTTAAGGTGTTGGGCGTTGCACATGACAAATGCAATGATGCACTAACTTCTGGGCTTACTCTTGGGATATCGTGCAAACTGCTAGCAGGTAGTTACTTGTTACCCGGTCTTGTTAGCGATAAGATAGCTTTGTACTGCACGTAATATATTTTGGGGGTACAAGATTATGGTTCAGCTTTGAACACTGCGTGATAGGGAAATGGAGACTAAGACAGGATCCACCACCTCTTTCACTGAATCTTCCGCTCCAGTACCGAAGCTTGATCTCGGCATTATCATATCAGCAGAAAGTACGTCAATATCTGGGTGTACATGGACAGCAGCCAACTGAGGAGCGCACACACTTGCAAGCACAAGTGTGCGGTTGTAATATGAGTCCGCGTGCCTGACGAGGATAACTGTCACTGTTGGATACAGACTCTGCAAGATTCAGGAGTAAGATTGTGGGTAAGAAGCATTGTGTAACTGGACCGCGTGCTTACAACGAATTGGATCAGGCAAAATGTTACAATAAAATTGACAAAATCGCTGAGTCCTATAAACTCAGGACGGGCCGAAAGGCTTGTGGCTCCCATCCCAACCATGATGCAGCTGGATATTGCAACAAACATCTGGCAAGCAATGTTTGGTGAATATATAATCGTACTGTGCAAAATCATATTGTACTCACCCACAACATCGAATACAGGAGACCGGACTCAACAAAAAGAAGGAGAGCCTTCTCTGCTCTTGAGCGCGACCTCCCGCGGCTCATGTATGCTCTCATCAACCGACGATGTTGCCTGTACAATCAAGCTCACGACTCCGCGACGACAAAACTACTGCACACGCACCATGCCTTCCATGATACGAGCATTGTCGACCACAAGTTTGTCACCCACGAAAATATGATTCCGGGGAGGCCAACGGGGCTGATAATCTGAACGGGAGCTTGGATAGCACCGAATACCAATAAACCTGCGTGCAAGATAAATAGATGACCCTTGTCAAGTCGAACATGGCCATACCTAGGGTGCTAAGAAGTAGCAGTCCCGATATGGTCTGGACAACGCGATGGCACGGCCAGAGCACCCAAGCTCTCCAAATGACAATAATATCGCTGATGGCCATCTGGATAAATTATACCCGGGCTTATCAATGCTTAGTCCAGATCTCGATAAAGGAACTCACGTTTATGATGAGAAGCTTAGTAAGTGCGAACGGCAGATATGGCAGAAGCCATGGCGTGTTGTCTTCTATCAAACCTGTGATGTCGCAGCTCGGAAGGGTGTCCAGGCAATGCGCCAGCAGTGTCCGCTCATTTTGCACAGACTGGATGTCCCCACGAACATAACACACACTGACAATAAAGTGTGCCGCAGAGCAGATGTACATGATAATGCACGGGTAACCGACCCAGTTCTTGAAGCCGACCGGGCTGCGCTTGCGTCTGAGCAGTGTACTGCGTGTAAGATCGAGAGATACCGGGATGACGCCAGGTACTTACGTGAGATCGTATATCATAGTGCCTGTCAACATGGTATGTACTCCTGCGGCATGTGAGACGCTGCACATATCAAGTACAGCAAGCGGCGCACCGAAGAGCACAGACCCAACAGCGAAGTATGGTGTTACAATGGACGCGGCGGATGACGAGAGGAGGGCCAACTGCTCGTGTAGCGACAAGCCGGACATTGAGGGCAACCAAAGGGTGGGACGCGGCGAGAGTATCTGGAAGACTCACAGAGTAAGGACGGCCCACACGCTATATACATTTAAAAAGTATCACCGCCATCATGATGAACTTCGAAGGAAATGCTTTCTATCGCCTAGATGATAGATCTGAGTTTCGCTACTTGCGGCAGTCCATCAGTTCCTGATGAAAACTAATGAGGGCATCGGGCTCACGCGAAAGAGATTTAATGCTAGGGACGACGAGGTTTGGGCAGCATACAAGGGGTGACAAGATTCTACGCGAGATTGTTGAGACTAATCTCTGCAGCTGACTGCAGCCGGCTGTTTCGTCATGAAGATAGATCCATGAGAGCCCGAGGAGTGAATAGTTAGATATCATGATGGGATGTCAGTCTGGATAGGCGCAATCAGTACAGCTTGTGTCGGGGCCAAGGAAGAACGTGCTCGCCAGAAACCTAGATATCGAGACATTCAGTCTTCCTAGCCGAGCACGTCGACCGGTAAGGCAGCCAGAGGTGACATGCAACACTGACAACCCGGAGAGTGTTTTGATATCAAACATAATAGTTATGGTACATATGAACACACGCGCAGAGGCGCACGGTGCGATATGCGACGCGATAGGGGCTAAGCATGGGCCCTATGATATTGCGTAAAGTCCATACGACAAAGCAGGTATACCGCGGTACGGGAAGTAGGCATAATGTCCATTCCAATCCTCGGTCTGCCACGAGATAGCGTCACTGGATATAGCGCTGTAAGATCGTATTGCCATAGGAGTAAGATGAAAGACTTTATACCTCGTATCCACACGGTGCTACAACGGCGTGCTCGGCGCCATCGAGTGTGATAGTAGTGAACTCCCATTCTGGGTCCGCAGGCGCACTGCTCGCGCCCACCGGTGTGCCTATGTCGCGGGCTAAGACACGCTGTGAGATACGGAGTAAGTTGAGTGCAAGGCAGACATTCCAGGAGGGATACTAGGACTTACATGTGGGTACCGCTCTCGGACGACCGCCGCACAAGGGTCTTCATGTGCTCTACCTCGTTCATGCTCAAGCTTTCCGAGCACACTCGGAAGACGTTGCGTTTGCCGCTGCGCAAGTCCATAGAATACTCGTCCATGAAGATGTGCGACCGACGAGACAACGTGCAGATCGTCGAGCCCGTGCACGTCACCCGGCCAATATCGGCGCTTCACGGGCGCTTTGAAAGGGGAAAGGACTTGCTCTTCGACGCAAGTGAAGGACGGAAAAACGAGGGATCCTTCTTGGTATGTGTCTTTGCGGTAGATTTTCTTGAATCCCTGTCAGTCTTAGTGCCCGCGTAAGAGATGCGAGGAGACTTCGAGATCCCAACGGACGCACCAGCTTTCGCACGTCTTGCTGCAATACACTGGTTATAGCTGCAGAGGACGCTTGCCTAAACATTATTTCGTGACGCTGTCCTGAGAAACAGTGGTATCGTACCTGACAACCTTCTTGTCCTTGAGCTTCAGCTCGCCTTCTATCTCGAACGTCTGCTTGCGCCAGTCGTAAGTTTTCCATATGTGGGACAAGAATTCGGCGGCGATGTCCTCCATGCTTAGTTCTATCCCAAGGCAGTGTCGTCAGCCTCTGTCGATAGGGCGAGCGAGGTGGACATCGTTTAGCAGGAGAGATCGTTCCTTCGAGCATCGCGTGACTGAGCGCGATATAGACGACGCTTTTATCCCTTCACAGCGCAGCAAGGGGGAACGGGAGGGGCGGGGTCCTGATTGTAAAGTGAGATCCTCTTGCCCTAGCGTTCGTAGGTAGCGAGCGAAAGGAGCACGGGCTGGTTACCGGGCCACTGGAGCCCGCCGCGTAAGTTCATTTGCATTACATTTGTTGAATTGCGCACCTTGAGCGACCTCGAGCACAAGGTTGAGGGTCATCATTTCATTTATGGACATGTGACATCTAGAGATTATTCTGTCGCTTTGTATAGGCCCTTAGGCAATAGCCGGTCGGCGATGAGTATGTCTGCGCACCTGATAGCTCCGTGATATTTCGTACGAGTGGCCACTCCCTCCCGATTTGTATCCCTAGACGAAAGCTGCGATGGATTTGGGCGGGTGTTAGACCTGGCGAATCGCTCTACGCCATCTTCACAGAAAGGATACTCGGTCTATGACGGCAATCCTTCGTGTAGCTCACATGGTCGTGCTAGCGATTGAAGGAAGGAGAGGGGCAACCCAGACTAAGGAGAGGGTATGTTGCAAACTGTGACGTCCAGGAGATAGGCTGTGTGAGAGTATATGGTGGAAGACGGAAATCGAGTCACGGTGGATGCAAGCTCAGTCTGTCCAAACCGGAAGCGCCGACAATACCTTGGCGCCACAAAGCGTTGACGACCCCCGGCACTTGCGCCCGCCGCGTCCTCCTCTCGTCTATGACAGGCTTGCCCACTAGCCACGGCTCGTATAATATCGTATCTGCTGATCTCACGATTGTTTCAGCTTTATCCCACGCCGGCCTTTGCACCTAGCGCGGTATCTTGCTGGTTCCCTTGCCGCCTTCGAATTGCGCACCTTTTCGGAGCGCTCGCGTGCCCTCAGATTCATCCTCTGCTTCCTCTACGCTATCTCATATCCTATTGAGACAGCCCTTCGAGGTGCTCGCCGTATGTGACCACGAGCAGCTGCGATAATTCACCGAGAATAGGCGTGCGCACATATCCGCGAGCGCGAGGCAGAGGAAGAGCGCAGGCCGTTAGTTCGAAGGACGTTATAGGACTTGGACCCAAGTGCGCATACATATTCTCTCTCAGACGACTGTTCGCTGGCGGCTCACAGTGTACTGGCATCTAGGTGCGTACTTCCATGTACTTCACGACGCACCAGAATTCCTTGAGGGCGCATGCGGCGAGCTCATACGTACTCCCAAATCATGTCTACAGATATATAGCGTGCCACAAAGCCGAGTTATAGGGCGCCTTGTACAGGTACAAGTCACTGCGTGTCGCGGCCTAGGTGGCCAACGAGATCTCCAGAGGCGTTTTGTCTCCTAGACCACGATGCTTGTCGGCGGAGTGATTGGAAAAGCGAAGCACAGGCGCGACAGGTAGAGCACTATTAGCAAGACAAAGAGAGGGAACATCAGCTACGTTGGATGTCGATTTCGACCCTGCCCCGGAAGACATACGAACAGCGCAAGAAGCTGTACGCTAAGAGCTAGTTGGAGCTGTGGATGGAGGCACCCTTGCGACACCGGGTACTACATCCCCGCTTCGAAGAGCAAGATCACAGCGTGGTGTTAGGGCAGCTATCCTCCGGGATCCAGGCCAGCGCATCGTGGTAAAGCGTGTCGGAAGTTGTTCAACCCCCGAAATAAGCCTCGCATCCTACTCAGACAATTGGGGTTGGCAGAATCTAGAGAAGACCTGTCGCGATAGGGCATGCTGAGAAAGTTCTTCGCGCTTCCGTCACTCGGTTGCAGTGACGACTAAGTCCTGGCCTCTTTCCTCCCGTAGCCTTGGAGAGGCGGTGATTAGACACCTGATGACACGTATGAGTCAGTCGATGTGGTCCAGATGCGGCTAAAACCTCCAAGAACAAAGATTGCGTGGAGACAAGATTGCGCAGGTGTTTATGACGCCCCGCTCTTTCGCTGTGAAGGACCGCAGGAGTTCTCTACGCCGAACGACACGTACTCCCTCAGTCCGCTCACATGCCCACTAGCAGTCTTTATCCCACCATTTCGTGCACCACGCCGTGCTCCGCCACACCATCGCTCCGAATTCACATCTGCGGTAAGCGAGGGTAAGCATGTCCTTTCTCGGCTCTAGTGTGAGCCGCGCTGATTGCGTCTAGGATCTGTTCAGGCCAGCATCCTGTCATGCTATCAGCAGCGTTTCGCGCGAGCCTCCGCGGCTCCCTACCAAACTAGGAGGTTCTCTGCAGCCAGGCCATCCACGGTCAGCTACGGAGTTTGATGGCCATCTGATAGCAGCTTTGGCGGCGAGCTGTATCCTTTCATACGCTGTGCCAACTCTGTCGTTACCAGCGTATCTATCTCCAAAATGCTGTGAACACGGTGACCCATATCAAAGCGTCCACCGCTAGATCTCACGTACACGATGGTTTTCGCCGCGGGGTGGGAGCTGCTATATATCGTCGCCGCCTACACAGCTAGGTGAGGCCCCTAAACACTAGGTTTCTCTTGATCTTACCTCTTGCTGTCGCGTTCAATGTCTAGCCCGCCGCAACAACAGCAGTTAATTCTCTTAGCAAACATCGCAGATGACGTTTCTGTGGCGCTATCTACCGTCTTGTATACCCTACCATATGCTGCGGTCGAGACCGCGCTTTTCGGTCAGCCGCTCGTCACACTCGATACATTACACGACATCTCACGCGCTCCCAGGCATATACTCCATATTAGCAATAACTGTGATATTTGACTTCGTGTGAGTACTGTACTAGTGCCCTCCGTCGTGTTCCGAAGCTCACATGTCATTCATTGCGCAGGCGCAAGCGAAAACAGCCTGGGTCTAAGAAATGGATCAGATGTCTGTGCATCCTGATGTATTTTTTGCAGCGGTTCACTTTGCGGTGAGCGTGTGGTGCATCTACGGGATGTACCTGTACGCGTGGAATCAGCAGATGGTGGTATCAACCTGCCTCGACAATACGACATCTAGCACACAGCTTTTCAGGTGTATCAATTCTCATATCATCGCCGAACCAGAGCTGGATCAGACAGGGTCAGGAATCCTTTACAGACTTGTCATTGCTAATGTACGTACCTTCGGCTTACCCCGGTCTGTTTACCGTCGGCACATGCCTTACTGCGAGTTCAGATAGTCATCAGTGATACAATTGTCGTCTGGAGGGCGTGGGCACTCTGGCCATGAAATCGCAGCGTTCAGGCAATATCAGGGCCGTTCCTTCTTGGCACCTTAGGTATGGTCGCACTTGGGTGAAGAAGGACCTGTCTCTTGCTTTCTGTGTTGGCAGTTTCACTAGTATACGGTACCATTATAAACATAGCGCTAGATTCCACCAGTGGCGTGTCCGGAATCATATTTTCATGGGCGACAAACCTATGGTCAACCGCGCTCATATCGCTGAAAGCGTGGTGCGTACATACCGGCGTTACTTCGAAGGACATAAGCTGACGAGGCGGGCGCGAGTGCGTAGGCAGCACCGTCGGCTGATGAGAGAACATATGAGCAGTGGAAGTCCACGCACGAGAGTGGAGAAGGTCCTCCCTCTTTTCGTCGAGTCCGGCCTAGTATATGCAATCATGTGGGTTGGTACGACTTTGTACATCACAACCCCCCCGGTGTTACTGAAGGTTTTTCCAGACATTCATGACGACGTCGAAGTCCGCTGCCTTGGCAATTTTTGTATTACCCAGCAGTGTTGGAGGCAGCACAGTACTCGTTGAATTTATCAACAATACCGTGATGTTTTACCTGATCCAGCTCGTTGTAAGCCTTTAGCCCAGTCCTATACGCCTTGTTCACGATCTCACAACCTTATTCCGCAGGGAATTTACCCTACGGCGACAGCATGCCTTGTCGAGCGCACGAACTCGTACCATGACTGCACGCTTATGCTGGAAAACGCCCATACTCGCCCGCTTCCACTGCCGGCAATGGGCGCATTATCAAGCGGTGTCGTTATGAGTCCCCTCTCTGAAGGAGACTATCCTGCGCCAGGTACTGGTCCTGAGGCAGAACCAGAGAAAGAGGCAGACGCTTCTGCGCTGGCTTCCGCGTCTCTCCCGAGCAACATCCGCTATATTGTAGCCCTTGATCATAGCGAGGACCGAGGCAACGACTGACACATACGCAGAGCGTTCTGCGCCGAAGGGTGACACCTGTACTACAAACTATTCATGTGTATCTCGGGTCTGTGCACCTTCCTACCGGCAGCTTCAGATAACCAGTAGCATACTAGTGTAGCGAATTCTCAAGTGCCGCTATCGTGTGAGGCTCAATTTGTAGAAATTCCGTTTCCGACGGATCTCGTTGTGATATATGAGATCGCGATACAAATTTCGGAGCCCAAGAGATACACAGAGATGAGAACACGGGTCACTGTCACCTTCTATAACTCTGCGTCAGTATGATGAACGGCGGCCCAACCTGAGTCCCGGGCCATCTTCTTTGGAAGAGTCGCCTAGATGTACATGAGAGGGGCTCTAGTCTACATTTCATCAGGAAACAGCGTCTTGCTGCGTAGCAGGGGCGTCTACTACCACCAGCCACCGCGTCTGCGCTTGCCGCTTAGTGCATGCGCAAGGCTCAGGAGAGCCTGGTAGCACTTAGCAGCTGCTCATATGCACCACCTAACTCTGGCTAATTTCTCGCGCCATAGACTAGATTTGTATGTAAAACATGTGCTTACAACATTAGTGAATGAAACTAAATAGTATACAAAATTTTGATCATGACACTTGAAGCGTGAAGTACTGTCCAAAGGTGGTATACTCTTCACTTGCTCAAGTACGGGAATGTCTGCCCTAAATTAACGGATGATGGCACGGCCGATGGTAACAAGCGCCCGAACATCCCTCGTTCCACGTCACCACCGCGCTGCGTCAGCCTATGTCGGCGGTGTCAGTCAACGGGCAACGCGTCGACGCCATACACGTCCTTGCGTAAGTTATGTTCTTCTGACATATACCATACCCTTCTCATGAGCAGTGAGGTCGCATTGTCACGCGCGGAGCAGGCGCACAAGCCCCAGAGTAGCGAAACAGCGTTTTGCGCGCAACCAAGAAGCCCATGAATGATACAACAAGCACGACAGGCCACAAGAGTTTAGGGTGCAATGACCGCGT
>NW_006767629.1:4529074-4546608 GCF_000300595.1 Phanerochaete carnosa HHB-10118-sp
CTTAGCAGCTGCTCATATGCACCACCTAACTCTGGCTAATTTCTCGCGCCATAGACTAGATTTGTATGTAAAACATGTGCTTACAACATTAGTGAATGAAACTAAATAGTATACAAAATTTTGATCATGACACTTGAAGCGTGAAGTACTGTCCAAAGGTGGTATACTCTTCACTTGCTCAAGTACGGGAATGTCTGCCCTAAATTAACGGATGATGGCACGGCCGATGGTAACAAGCGCCCGAACATCCCTCGTTCCACGTCACCACCGCGCTGCGTCAGCCTATGTCGGCGGTGTCAGTCAACGGGCAACGCGTCGACGCCATACACGTCCTTGCGTAAGTTATGTTCTTCTGACATATACCATACCCTTCTCATGAGCAGTGAGGTCGCATTGTCACGCGCGGAGCAGGCGCACAAGCCCCAGAGTAGCGAAACAGCGTTTTGCGCGCAACCAAGAAGCCCATGAATGATACAACAAGCACGACAGGCCACAAGAGTTTAGGGTGCAATGACCGCGTTGCTGCTAGGATATCCGCAGCTGTTGAGGGCGGCGCAGCCCTTCACCGCTATCTTCCTTTTCTCAGCGGATAAAGCGGTGTCTCACGGATTACAGGCAGCGGTGATCAGTGAGTTCATTATGTCATATAATCTTGATATTGATAGGTTGGGCTCGCATCAGGCAATGGAAGATCCGCTAAATCCACCTCCCACTGCCATACACCTCCACCTCATGTCGTGCATTTCGGGGTACGCCATGTTCTTACACTTACACACATCTGCAGTGGTCCTGCCTAGCTTGTACGTGAGCACCAGGTGCGCGTTGCGCTCGAACGCACCCTCGAAATCTCCAGCACAAGCACAACCACGAGTGCCTGCAGCTACGCAGGGCATATTGTGAGCCGCTCGCGACATGCCTCATAGCGAGCCCGTCGCTGCTGCACGGGTATCGCAAGAAGGGCGGCTAACGGGTTGCGCATCCGAGATTACCAGCCGCATGTCCTGCGCTGCTTCCTGCGCTGGATGCATAGCGGTCTTAAGACTTAGATGAGTGATGCCCCCGCAGTTCATATAGTATTATTCTGACTTGCTATACATTATAGATTTACCTTTTGTGTCTATCCCCTACCACAGCAGAATGAATCTAGTGTAGTATACACCAACATGTACCGTACAGTTGTGTGCCTAATATATTTCTTCTGTTAATCTATTCCCTGTGAGTGAGTGTTCAAAGCCTGGGAGGCCGTCTGCTGGTATCTACAGGCAGGCTGCGACAGCGCCGCGGTGTGCTGCTGAATGTTTGCAGGCTGCCACGGTGTGCTGCCAAACTTATGCAGGCCGCCATGGGTGCTACGGAGGCATGGCGGGAGACTACTGGTTGCAGGGTAATAGGGGTCAGTTCCACCGGGCTGCTGGAACTACAAAGCTCACGGGGCGCTTCTGGTCTCAGACTTTTTTTCCTGATGTTTGCGCAGTTTCCTGTGTCATGGCTTTAGCAGCAATCTCGCATATTATATATGGGTGTACGACAACCATACCGGCGAGAGACGGGAACGCGGACACGTTGCAGTGTTGGAGTGGAGCCAGGCCATCAGCAAAAAAATTAGCTGATTACATCTGGAAAAAGACATTTTGCTGGACCCACCTGCCAGCAACCTGTGCCATCTGGGACCAAATAGACTGGTTTGTATCAGGGGACAAAATACAGATGGGCACATACCAGGGTGCAATGTCTATCTTGGTCTGTACCATTCAGACCAGCTAGACAATAGTATAGACACACGAGACCAGTAGCAGCGTCACACGGACAGAAATGCTTGGTATAGTATGGGCAGCTTGTTTCTGTGCCCCTTAAAATTTAGCTAACATAGAGTACAAGACTGCTGGTGATATTCGCAGCAAGAATAAAAGGCTTGAACTGTGTCAGTCCAGTTGCTATGCATGCGGCGAGCAAGTGCAGAATTGCCTGCCCTAAACCACTGGCGCGCGTCCTTTTAGTCCGCTGTGTGTTGGCCATCTCGTCTCTCATGCTCTTGTATCTACTCTCTCCGAGACCATCAAACATCCAACACGCACTAAACAGTGGAGTCAGGAGGTGGACAAGATGCAGAGCTACCATTTCTTGCTCACTGCACCCACTGTGCTCGACTGTTTCAATTCCGCCCGACTCTTCCCAGGCAGCAGCGACTGCTGGCAGGGTCTTCGAAGCACTGCTCGTCGCAGCCGCTGAACATCGCGCACCTCTCGGCATCACTGTGACCAGTCACTCAATGTGACCAAGATATCAACTCACCATGACAGTGCAGGCTTGTCGGGTGGCCCAGCGTTGTCCGAGTCCACCACGTTGCGAGCGACCCCGGCCCCGCAGCCCACGCAGACTCAAAGATCTCGAAGGTCAGCAGGAGGCTGGTTGTGATAACCATATTGTTGGCAACGTTTGAGGTACGTGGCAGTGCGGCTCAGTTGTCAGGTTGGACTGACCGATTCTCTAGGTGCAACATGATTCGGTCCCATGAGTAGACGGCACAAGACACGGATGAGCTCAAACTTATCTGTGGTTAAATGGGAGACCCACATCGAAGCCAGTGAGTTCCAGCTCCACGGCCACCATGCCGACAGCCTTTTGTATTCCCCATCCATATTGATCTCGACGCGGCTACATCATCATAGACCGAACCGCGTCACTTCTTGGTTCATGTATCATGATCTGTTCCTCCACTGCCTGCCCTTATACCAGTATCTGACTGACCATCTCATTGCAGATTTTGACAGGTCTGCTGGCTTCTGTGGAGAGCCAAGTGCATGGAGATGTACGCCGCTGTTGCTAGATAGATGTACATTGATACTCTCACATGATCAGTAATACTGTGGCCTGTTAGACCTTTACTTGTACCTTGTTCATATCACCGTAATCGATGCGATTTTTTGGCTATCCCAGCGCAAACAACTACAGTGGCTGCTGTGTGAATTTATTACCTAATTGGGAAAGTGGATGTGGTTTCTGCCGCATTGTCCAAATATGTTGCAGTACAGCATGGCCTAGACATGCACATATCATACGCAAGCGAGTACAGATGACATTAGTAGTGCTATGTTTAGTCCAACACAGTATATACTGGTACAGCATCTGCAGTGGTTGGTCTGGATGGTCCAGCTCAGGGGGTTGTGTCCAGAGGTCCGAGTGGTATGGGCTGGTCTATTTGCCACATTCCACTTCGCGTTTTTCCAGATGTATCTAGAATGGTCAGGCCATATAAAGGTACCCATGAATGCAAATTAACCCATTCTGGAATCACCATTGCCATACTAGATAGAGCACCTGTATGCTTTGCACAGCTTATCAGTCTGAGGAGCTTCGCCATTCTGGAAAGGTTTACCAGCCATGGCAGGGCATTGCCAGCGAGCGCCGGTCTGGGAAACAGTTGCCAGAGTGCTCAAATGAATTGGTTCAATATTCAAATATATTTGGGATCAGCTCGCACATGGAAAATTGAGAATCAAAAATGGTATATTTATGAAGCTACACAAGGTACAAAGGTTGTAGCTGACACCTCTTGGAGCAAAATTTCGGCCCATGTTGCTTACCAATATGGCTTAGGTGAGCCACAAACGTGAGGTTTCATGAGCGCGAAGAGCTGCGGATCGTGAGACGTACCAGAGACGCACTATGCTATGTGGAAATGAGAAACCTTGAGGTCAGCAAAGAATGCATCAGCATGTGACGCGCAGAAAGAACAAGTGACTTACGTTCTATGGCTGACGCCAGCATGTGGTATCGGCTGCACCTGTGAGGCTCCCGAGCATGTTGCAGATTGTGTCGCAGGTGGCGTGATAGGAGGGGCTCAGGGTGACAAGGGCATGGTCACGGTAATGATGTGCAGGTCGTCTCTTGGGTGGGCAGCAATGTCTCGCATGAGCCTATAGGCAAGAGTTGTGGTCAGTCGAGCGCATATATGCACATTGCATGCACTATATGCATCGGGATACCACATAGATAAGCTTATATGCGAACTTACATGCTTATAATGTCACCTCGTGCTCATGTTATAGCTCCATACAGGGGTGGGAGGAGGTGCCATGGCTACTGTGTGTGTGGTCAGTTGTGTGAGGTGTCAGCAGAGTACTCACGACAGGGATCCGCACGCACCTCGGCACATGGCAAGTACCTGGTGCAGACACCCATGCGGCGTTGTTACGACAGCAACAGAATGGATGTCCACAGGTGTTCGCGGATGTTCAAGCTCACCGGCCGAGCTGGCTCAGGGCTCGGACTCGAGCACAATGGTGAAGAGGAAGTAAAGGGTATGAGGAATGGAGAGGTGACGAGGGCCCTCCATAAGTATCATGACATAAAAGGAAATGTGACTTTAGGAGAGGTCAAAGGAATCTTGTGCAGTCATCGTAGAGGGGGCCGGAGGCGAAAGACAGCGGTGACATGTCTCGCCGCAGTGACGTCACATCACAACCGGAATCTGGGGGACCAGGTCATGGCATGTCGAGTTCTATCAGTATGGGACCCGAATTGTAATGATATACCGGCATGAGATGGCATGGCAATCAATGGCCATGCAATATCAGCAAGGTATTGCCCGATCTTGCATTGCCAGCATTCACCAGGCTGCTAGACGCTTGCATAACAACCCATCGTTGGCCTACAACCTATTTTTTTGCTGATGGCGGGCACTCGCGCTTGCTAGGTCCCAAGATTGAAACCGGGCTTTCTACACAACAGTGACGTCAGCACCGCGCTAACAAGGGCTCTCGCAACCGAAGCAATTACGCAAGATCTCAGGACAAGATATTTCCTGGCATATTTCGATTTCGCTTGCGTACGGTCAGGAGCAGACGAAGATCAGCGCCCTGAAGCGATCTCTCGAGGCAGCGCATGAGAAGTCGACCTGGCTCGGAGGTTTTAGGAATTGAACTAGATATCAAGTCCGCGCCAAGATTTCGTAGGCGAGTACACTACCGTTGAATGCAATCAGATCAGGCTCAACATCATCGATGTCATCATGTAACGGCTGGTAAAGAACGCACTGCATCGCGCGCACACCCCGCCCCAAGCGCCCTCTCGTGCGATCCGACGCCACAGCAACCACTGGCATGCCACAAGGTCACCGCCACTAGTCGGTATCGTCAAGCAATCCATTTGTCTGCTGTATAAATGCACACCTCCCCCTTTGTACATGGACGCTGGATGCCTTCCCGCGGCGAAATCTATGTTTGCAAACATGGGCAGCTAGAGATTCGTGGGCGACCGTTGCAGACATCCCGTTGACGGCGGTCATCAAGCGTCCGTAGGAGATGCGATGGTGACTGCATTCACGCTGCACGTCCTGCGCTTTGCGCAGTCAACAGTTAGATTGGTGGTGATGGCGGGCGTTGTTGAGGCGGCGGACGAGGCGGCAGACATGTCACGCGCACGACGTGCTGCTTGATTTAGCTCGTCACGGCGAGTGCGCCGTCGGTGATGCAACACTCAGCATGTTACGAAAATTGCACGGTGGAAGACTGTCCCTGGTTCTTCAACGCAGCATCTCACGCTTCAAAAGTTCAAGTCTCGAGAGATATTAGCGATATTGTACAGGACACTGACGATATTGTGCAAGCGAGCAACACAATGCACGAAGGCAAACAAAATAGGTTGCCAGGGCCAATGCATTCGTCATAATCCTGGAAGCAAACATTCAGATACTAAGACCTCGAGCCATATTTAAGAGAATATACACACGGCAGTGGCATACAGCTAGAACAACAACTCAGGCAGCTTCAGAGATCATCGATCAACACGGAGATTACAAAACGTACGGACACAAAGCGATATACGAGACGACAGCAGCAGACGGGTATAAGATATCCGGTGAATGTGCGGGAAGACTATTGTGCGTCTACTCTAAGATATGAATGCAGGAGCAAGGAAAGGTGCGTTCATGAATCGGAGGGCTTCAAGTGTGGGATGTCCGTTGTGCAACAACCTTCCTGCGAGTCCAGACAGCGAACTGGGTGGGCATAAGCAGGACGCGCGATATCGCGATGGCAATATGCAAGATGAGAGGTCGGCGACTACGTTCACGCCGAAGCTGGGCCTGCAGCAGTACAGCGCCACTGGACATGGCGCTGGGAAGCTGCATCCCGAATAAGAGTGTAGGGACCGTTCGGCAGAGAGAGCTACTCTTTTGCTCCTTCATTCCCAAAGAACGCCACAAGCTCTTGGACGATATCGTCTCCACGCGTCACTGTGAGGTCGTGCCCTGCGTCGTCGAGCGTGACCATGCTAGCGCTTTCGTCCCCAATCAACGACCGCACGCGCGCAGCGTACTGGTACGGCACCACGCTGTCCCGCGTCCCCCACACGAGCAACACCCGCCCGCCTCCAGCCGCGCCCTTCGCACGCTTGCGCATCTGCCTTCCGAGCTGCGCAAACACCGGCGCCAGTGCACGTATCGGGCCATCGCGTATGCTGCTCGCGATCGCAGGGTTGTATCCCGGGAGGTGTGCGCTCTGTATGCGCACGAGCTCGTCGCAGGCGTTGTCGATCCGGGACGCGTTGCTCGCGAGGTGTCGAAGGTACATCCGGAACGGCGCGCTCGCCGTGATGAACTGCATGACCGGCGACGACAGGAAGCGCGAGGTGCGCGACAGATCTGCGGCGTCAACGACGCCGGTTGTGGCGATAAGCGCAACGTCGCCCTGGACGAGATGTGGGAACTGCACCGCGAAGGCCGCCGCGATTCCGCCGCCCATAGACACACCGCAGAGGTTGGTGCTGTCCCAGCCGATGTACTGCAGCAGCAATGCGAGCTGTGTCGTGTAGAGCGAGACGTCGTATGTTGTCTGTGGGGCGTCCGAGTAGCCGCGGCCGTAGAGGTCATAGAGGAGCACGTGGAAGCCACGTTCGGCGAGGTGCGGAGCAACCTCTTTCCATATGAGAGAGGGTACGCTGAGACCATGAATGAGCACGATCTGCGCAAGGAATGAGGAGTGGTTAATGAGATGGATAGGGGGAAAGAACCCTGGTGCGTACCTTGATCCCATCTTCCGGACCCAGCAGCCAGTATCGCGTCCTTCCAGGGGGGAAGCTCACATATGCCCCACCGGAGTAGACATCCTCCGGATAGATGTGCCAGCTCCTGATATGTTTTGGCAAGCTGGCGAGCGACGGATTTACGAGAAGTGCGTCGGGTGCATGTGGAAAAGAGGTGAGAAAGTAGAGAGCGAGGACAATGGCGGGGAGGATGAGGAGAGTGAGAGTGACACACTGAAAGGAGGCCGAAGATGGCATGGATGTGGTGGTTATGTTGGAAAGTCTGCGGAAGGCGACATCGATATGCTCTTGCGCGGCCGTCGTTGTGGGGGGTATCAACCAGACATACGCTCACTTCAGGAGGCAGAGGGTTATGCTCTACGTTGTCTTATTATACCTGATAGCCGGCTTCCTGATATCCGATATGGTGTAGTGGCTAACATTATCGCCTCTCACGCGATAGCCCGGGGTTCGATTCCCCGTGTCGGAATAAGTTTTTCAGTCATCAGCTTTCCTTCCTTTTAGCTAGAAAAAGAGAGTTGAGTCGTTGACTCGTTGTTGTTTGTTAATTTTTGTCTTTTGAGCATACTCAGCATATTCATATTCTATACTCAATTACAGCACATGCAGTCGCTTTCACAAACAGCAGAGCGCGCCAAATCACACAACAGCACGCGCGACCTTCATATCCCCTGCATCGTCAAACGCACACTCGTCGCGCCTGCCCTTCGCCTCCAAACCTGGTGCGCCTCCCCCAGCGTCCTCGAAACACAAGTGCAACACGTCGTCGGCCGCAGTCTCGGCCCGCAGATCCAGGTGGGGCGGAGACGCCCCGCCGGCGGGCAGGCGCACGGGCGGCGTCGCGATGTCGTCCATACAGAGCGTGCGCTGTGCGTAGCGGTTCGAGGCCTCGACGAGCGCGATCACTGCCGTCGGGTACATGCCCTGTAGGCGCGACGTTGGTCAGCTGGGAAGTTCGCCGGGCGCTGGGAAAGCGGCAGGACGCACCACGAGGTCGATGAGGCAGCTCGCCTCGAGGACTTGCGTCCTGTTAATGAAGGCCGCCGTGCCGCTGCGCGACAGGCCCCCTGACTCGGGGCCGAGCATGAGGCGGTAGTTGATGATGCTCGACACCATGAGGAAAGTCTGTATGCGCGTCGTCAGCCACAACAAGCGCGTGGCAGAGCCGGGATACATACCCAGAGAACGCAGTAGAGCGAGCCTGACTCGATGAAGAGCAGGAGCGCCCTTTCTGCCCGCGTACGAAGCCCAGCGCGCAAATGACACCTGATCTGTTGTCGGTGCTGCCTATGTGCGTGTACGCTCTAGCGTCCGTACAGTCGATTCCAATGATTTAAGGGTGCTTACCACGCCCTGTATGCTACGAGCGATGTCGCCCAGAGGTTTGTCAGCCACAACGACAGGACCCCGCCCGATGGGATGAACTCCTGGGAGGCGGTATGTTGCACGACGATGCCTGAAATGAATAATCCTAGGCCCGGAACGTCAGCGTATCACGAGTGGGGTGCAGGCAATGTACGACTTACCGACAGTGGCGAAAATAAGAAATCCTGAAATGACCTGTACGACGCGTCTCCGCGGCCAGAGCACCCATCCTCTCCAGAGCACAACCGAGTTGCCAAGCACGACCTAGAAACATCGTTGTTCAACCTCTGCGGGCACCATAGCGGGCGCGAAGTTTACATTTACAGACAGCAACGTGGAAAGCTGCCGGCTCATATTCGTGACAGCCGAAGTAAAGATCTTGTTCGTTGGTGTTCCTGCCCAGGAGCATTGCATGGAGGAGCTTGGTGCCGCATCAGCAGCCAGGCAGGACAGGGCGCTGGTCTGGATCTCTAGCGACCGCCGGTTGTCCAGAAACAGACAGAAAAGAGTGATGCCAAAATGCGATGCCGCCATTGCGTACATGGTCATACATGTTGCAAAAAGCAGAGTCTTCTTTTTCTGGGCCAGAGACAGAGGGCGATCGACTGGTATTGTTCTAGTCAGCACAACCTGCGAGTCAGAAATCTGAAAACTCACAAAAAATTGGCGATCGCGAAGGCAACTAACAGTGTATAGATACCTGAATTTGTTCAGAATGAGAAGCATAGATGGGCCGAAGGGACGCATCGAAGAAGAGGGTCTCAAGCATGACAGACATGAGAGACTGCGACGATACAAACTTTCCAATCAGCCCGACGAGTGCTCTCACGTCAATGGTATCATCGCTGCCGGCCATGCCTCCCCACAGTTTCTCGGGCCAGTTGCTCGGAAGTGGTATGTTGCGGGTATGGGGTCCAGGACGTGCGCGTGCGCCGGGAGGGGCTGAGGTTTATAGGATCCCGTCGGCATCTGACACATAGACTGTTGTGAATGCACAGCGGATCAGAGGGGTAGTCGTGATAAGGTTAATTGCGCAATACGTCCGCAAGTCGGGATGTACGATCACCTAGCCGATCCAGTAAGCTCTTCGGGCGGACGTGGGTGGCAAGGCGAGCGAGAGCCACGGGTTGTCGCCACCATCTGAAATGCAGTGCCGCAGCAAAGGGCAAAACGAATGCACTTGTGGTGGGACTATGAGAAAGAGTCAGCGTGACGAGCATTGGGGGAGGCTCGGGCGAACCGCGCCCGCGTGCGGGGAGGCGCGATAGTCCATTTGTGAGCGCGGACAAGTGATGACGCGTCGGAGATAGACTTCTTTCGCACAGCATTCGGCAAATAGCCTGACGCGAAACAAACGGACAAGTAGAACGAGCGAGATGAAATCAGTATTCTTGAGCATATCTGAGCTAGTGATGTGCGGGCCCGGCTTGGGCTCAAAGCCCGGGCTTGGGCTTGTGGCGACGCCAAGCCGAGCCCTGAGCCCGGCCCAAGCCGTGGGCTTAAGCCCGGGCTTGCAAGGCTTAGGACAAGTATTTATATGCTACGAACGTGAGCATATTTGTATGTGATAAGCTGCTATTGCATGTACCCACCGTACTGCAGCCTCCAGAGGGCATGCAACCGCGCTACAAGCCATGTTATGACAAGGTTCGCGAAGGGGCGCCTACGGCGAACGCCAGGCGGTGGCGCACAATTGCGCCTAGTCACACTAGCAGGGACCGCCCAGTCCTGTAAGTCAACATCCCGTCTCGTATGTGTATATAAAGTTGTTCTTACCATGTTTTGAGCCCAAGGTGTGAAAGTGCGACTGAACTCTTGCTTTATTCTGTGCTACAGGGCCAGTATATATACATGGGAGTCGGGACCTCTGATACTGCTACAAGACCTATGGTACTGTGAGTGTAAGCATGTATACTAAGCATGAGTAATCAAATGTCATATTACTACAAGATAATAGAGGGATCATGTGATGATATCCCCATTAATCCATACAGGGCAATGACGTAATCGCCCAGTTCTGACACAGGGAATGGCAACACATTTGGTGCATCCAAGCCTGGGCTTTTGGGCCGGGCTTGGGCTTGACTATGCTCCGAGCCCGGCCTTGAGCCTGCTGCCAGGCTTAGCTCGGGTCAGGCTTTTTGGGCCGGGCTTGGTGGGCTCGTGGACTTTGAGGCCCGGCCCGCACATCACTAGTCTGAGCACATCATTTGATGCTCATCATGGGCGTGGATGGCGGGGAGTAGAAGGCACATGCCACCTTGATTGGCAGCAGAACAACCATCCTGACAAGCCCGTGACGATGGAAGACGACCTGCAATGAGTTCTGTGCCGGCGTGGCACTGTCCGCGGCGTTCCTAAGCCATGCCCGCAGCTCCTGGTGGCTTACCTAGTGATATCATCCTGCTTCAGGCGGCCCTGCATACTGTAGCCGCTCATGAAACGGACCACCCTAGCACTAATTCGGCGATAGCTACAGTTAGACACTTTAGTAAACAAAAGTTTTATGCTGAAAGGATAGGCAGATATGTAAGGTATATGGAAATCCATATTTTGTATTTTTACCAGTGCTGCACGCCAAGTTATGGATATTTTTAACAGCGAAGTTGTGCTAACCAGCTAGACCACGAAGTGGACCACTGGCCGTAAATTAAGCGCCCTCCCACTGTCGAAGGGTGCGGGTCATCGAGCGAGGCGGTTGCGAGCGGTGTATGGCCAGCAGTAGTCACTTTCTATAGCTTGTAGAGACTCAAGAATGATTATATTCACCAATGAAGGGGTACATAGGTTGTGATTATCATCTATATGCATGACAGGCCCTAGTGCATTGTGCACAGAAGCTTGTGCACCAATGTGTGGAAATCTTTGACCAGAAGAGATGAGAGGGAGAAATGATGTTGAAATGAGCTCGAGGTGATCACAATTCACATGTTCATGGCTGAAGCTGCGTCTACCAGTTATCAGTACTCAACCGGTGTTCAGGTATTGTGTACTCACCTGATAGCCATGCAACCTCCTCTGCCTGTATCCCTCTCCTTTCGTCTCTACAGCTATAAACTAACTTATTCCTCATTATCCCACCTCCCCATGGAATGCTGGAATGATTTACAGCATGCTTCTCTTGTTAGGACATCTGTTGGCTGGGAAATGGAGGTGGTACTCAACAAGGCTGTGAAACTGCTATTGGCATGTTTCAGGCTGCTTGTAGTAGAGAAAAAATATGTAAATTAGCACATTATCGTAGCATCAAACCAACATCAATAAAGTATACATACACAGAGTTTGGGGGTGGTAGGTCTGACAGCTGCCTTGAAGTAGCGTTACTTTGCGGGTAGGTAAACGGGGCCTGCAGGTCCAGGGAACCAAAATGCACGTGTTCCAGGCCACTTATTAAGCCACACAAGGCTCTCAAGCTGCCTGAGAGTCATGCAACATGGTGATAAGGTCTATTTTGGCCAATTTCCTCGAGCACAATGTGAGTGTTGTGGGCGATATAGCTGCTAGACCGTTGCAGCTGGACATGAGCAGAGTTCCAAAATAGGCAGTTTACTGATATGTGCTGTGTCTTTTGCTTACACCTCCCTCAATTCTCAACAGGACTTCACAAAACATTGAGTAAAGCAAGATAGCATGTATTTCAACCTTTTTAGGTAATAAAGAATTATATTAAAGGCCATTAACGGTGTGCTGGTGCTCGAGAACCAGTAGGTGGTCCGTTTCCTGGTCCGGTCCGTTTCCTGATCGGGTACAGTATGCTGTATGTACGCTTATAACTAGAAGAGGGTGATAGCTGTAGAATGAATGAGATCCCCGGATGTGGACGAGACCATGGTAGCATCAGGGCAAACACAAGGAGCTTTCCATGTGGGACAAGTTGGAAAAAGGACGAGGTTGCCATCACCAGCACTTGAAGGTCTGATGCCGCACCACAGATGGCTTGACTCCGGTGGAGTGAAGGGAGTGTGCACACGTAACGGCGTCTGTGGCTCATTGTGCAATTGTTGGCAGATGGGCCTAATTATTATGGCTTGCACAAAAATTAGCGCAGCATACAAATTCAAATCCCGCCGTCAAAAACATAAGTAATGCCGGTAAACGTGTTCAACTCCACCGTCAAATAATAACTGACTGCCGTCAAACGAAGTAGAGCTGAACCCCGCCAAATTTACGGTCCCGTGCTGGATAACATAAGCATCTGCGGGCATTCCAAAGGGGAAGGCGCTTAAGCAGCATAGCCAGCAGACGCACCGGTACCTCATTTGGACGGGCACCCGTGACCGTAAACCTCCCCCTTTGGGGACCATATAGGTGCCCCCTGGGACCGTAAATCTTGAGCACGAAGTCTTGCCGGCAAAGAAAGACTTGCTTGCCAGTAAACGATGTTAATTTGCACAGGTAGTCACTTTGCTATTAAAGCGGATGCAAGATGCTAAATATTAGGGATTGAGTACGCACAGAAGACTGTCATATCATGCTCCAAACATGGGCATAGGCCGCTGCCAGTGCTAGTGAGGTTTGAGCACACGGTATAGAATAAACGCAGTAAGAGCAGCGAAGCTTGATCGCCCAGAGTTAGCCACACAAGTTTACATTACACTTAGCCGTCTAATATGAGCAACACACGACCACTTCGGAGTCAAGGAGATCAGCAGGTGTCATACTTAGTACTTACCCAAATGAGTAGGGGAACCACAATGGCAAGAGCATGTCCCAGGTCCTGAAACAGTGCTTCGAGTGCAGTGGAACATGCTCAGTGCTATTCATATCATACGCAATCTAGTACATCAGGCCTGCTTGCACCACGTAGACTGCATCATCATGACACACTAGCAGCAATTTTACCATGACAAGCTTACTGATGGGGTATGCGGGACGTTTGAGAAGTGTGATATTACGGTACGATATACTTGCGCACTGCTGGTGCCATTGGCCGACACAGTCACTGAACAGATAGAGCCTTGAACGTACAAAGACAGTCCAACACAGGCTGCCAGTGTGCACCCAAGGCACTAAGTGTCTTGTGCAACTTTCGACCTCTATATGTCGTCATAGAGAGCTTGCGAGTGACCTGCATCTTAAGCAAAGCAGATGCGTTCATAGCCATCTTCGTTGATAAAGCCTGGAGACCATCTTGGAGGCAGCATGCAGCATTAGACTGGAGGCTGCCTCTCTTGCAGAGATGTGAAGTTGGCAGATTGACCAGGACTAGGTAAGTATCAGAGACTTGGACCTCTGGTTACTACATGACCTTCAGCCCCTTTCACTGTTCTCCACCTTCCCCGCAGACATTCTGCACAGGAATTCTCTCCTCTACTGTACTTGTAGTTTTCTTATCTGTCTTGCTTCTCGCACTTATCACGTCAGGCCGTGAAACAAATTTTCATACTCCAGCCCATCTCGAGCCGGGGCTCAGTCCCTTTCTCTTGCTCAAGGGTGCACTCTTGCATAGTCTATACTAACTATATGCATGCATTGCTGAGTCTTCTTCCTTCCCTCCAACAATCAACCTCATGCCAGTTCCTTCATGGTTTAAGTATTGCTCACTGCACATTGGCTTCCAGTACAGTGATTTTTATGGTCAGTCGGTTGGCCCTGGTAAGCTCCTGCTCGTGCAACCTGCCTGCAGCTATGCATAATAAACTCACCAGCCAGATATGGCCTCTAATTTTTTAGTATCATTAGCTGTGTCTCATCACCAGTTCATGTGTCTCACGCAGCTAAAATTCCAGTAAGTATGGGCTGTGAGGGGAATTGCCTGTGTGCATATGTGTTTGCCGGCGAGCGTGAGTCTCTTTGCCAGCGAGACTTCGTTTGACGGCGGTCAGTTATTATTTGATGGCGGAGTTGAACGCGTTTACCGGCATTACTTATATTTTTTGATGGCGGGATTTGAATTTGTATGCCGCGCTAATTTTTGTGCAAACGGGCCGCCATAAATTATCGTCAGAGACTAAAGGTGTCAGAAAACTCCGGGCGAAGATATGTCGCCATCAGACGCCACAATGCTGGAGTTCTCTCGGCTTCCCCTATTTCCCCATGACTTGGCTTTGGCAGCCGCCTGCGGCTCTCGCTTCGGACCCTCTGGCATTAATTCTTCCTCAAAGGCTCACCTCTTTCTTGTTTTGAATACTTTACTAAGCCATTTCGTCTGTCTCGAGCGTCTTTTTTGCTCCTCCAGCTCCTCCTTTTCTCGCCTGAAAGTGACCACTGGCACGCGTCTGCGTACTACTGCTCGCAGTCATCATGGTTGGGTGGACTGAAGCGCTACCTTATGCGAAACTTTACATGGCAACATGCGCCAGTTATTGGGATCAGCCTCAATTGCAGCGGGTTCTTGAGACTGTCATCACTCACCTCAACACCAAAAGCTCTGTTGAGGTCTTGTCAGGCGCGCAGACTAGAAACATCGACGATATGATGGATATGGTACTCAGGTGGGCCACACGTACGTCATACTGCGGCCTGATCTTACGTAAAGCAGGAGCTGCACAGGCTGCGGCGCTGCCAAAGACTACGACCAGGCGTTGGTCTTTCTCATGCAGATTACAGACGACCCCAGCCCGCTGAATCTCTCCCGCTCGCGCCGCGCACGTGGATTTGCCATTATGGCGCACATGTGCTTCGAAGAGGGACTTCCAGAGGACCGGCGCATGATGAACATCGACGCTGTGCATCGCGGCGCGGTCCTCGCCGATGTTGCCGCCTCGCTTGGGTTTGTCGCCCCAGTGGTCCTCCAGATCGCGGATATCATCGAGAAGACTGGTTTTCGGCACCAAGAGACGTGTCCGCCTGGGCACACTGTCGACCGCTTCCTCGAACTCAAGGACCTCTGGCGGGTCTACGGCAAACGCAAGGCGGAAATGGAACAGAAGGACGATGCGCGCGATGCTAAAGTGCTCGCCATGCCGAACTTCTACTTTTGCGCTGCCGAAGGCTGCGGGATTGAGGCAACACACAAGTCGGGACTGTCCAGCTGCGCCGGCAAATGTGACAAAGGCTGGAAGCCATCATACTGCAGCAAGGAATGCCAAAGAAAGGTGTGCTGCTCGTGTTAGTTTTCTTTGAGATACCACAGTATTGAGCTTTGTGATGTGCAGGACTGGTCACGCCACAAGCCTTTCTGCAATGCTGAAGGCACTCCTGATCCTGTCATCACCGCGCTGCGCAACCGCGTCATCCAAGGCGATACTGAGGTCAGAGCCGTACCTTTGTCTATCCCTGCCGCATCTGGATTCGTCCAACGCTCACCAGAGGGGATCGCGTCCAGACGACATGAGCGCGGGATCGATGTCGCTGGACCGGACGGTGGTGGTTTCCAGATCAATTCGAGTACGATGGCGCCGGATTTCATGCGTGATGTCCAGTATCATCTGCAGCGACTTATGCGTGGGGAATCTTGACGCATACTGTCACTTCAAACCAGGGGTTGTTTGTTTCTGGACGCTTCTCGTGATCTGTATTATACACTGGGTTTGTTTCATAGAGGATATATCGTAGTTGTACAGGTGGAAGTCCTGAGCACGATAAACTCATACAGCTCTGATGAACTGCTGCGGAACAACTTGCCTACGCCACGCATCAGGCTTGAGCCAGCTCCCCCGTCTCTGTTTCTTCCTCAAACCCGAGTCAGTCCGAATGCCCTTCCTGCTCATCTGCAGCCCATTTTCCGCCAACGCTACTGACAAGACCATGATCATCTATCATGAAGCGCGCAATAAGTACCCTGAGATTATTGATTGCCTTCGCACCCTGAGTCTGTTGCGACGTAGAATGACCCCAGCATTCGATCTTCGCGTTGGTGCTAGCGCTACGCGCTATAGGCTCGTGAGCTGACCGGAGCACAGGCCCTGCAGCGATCCCGTGCATTCCTCAGGCCGATGGAGGTACAGCCCCTCGACGAGCATCACCGCGGCCTGTAGAACGGCAGAAGACGGTAGACCGTGCGCTGTGATTGCATCCGAGTCTGTGTATGCGGCCGCCAGCGCGAGCAAGTCCAGTGCACCAGGCTTGCCTGCAAGGTCGTTGGCCCGTCACGCAGTCACCTAGCGTGCTGAGAACTATCCACGCTAGTATCTGGTGCGTGCGTGTTTGCGCCGGGTGGAAACGCGCCTCATTACGTTCGTCTTTTACCGACATGGTACAGACGTGAAAGGGTCGTTCGATGGCATATTGTCATGAATATTACACAATCCGGATGGTTCTCCCAGATTCCATGGTATTCTTTCACTTTCTATACACCTCCGTATATTCGTAGGATATTCTAGGTATTCATTCTAACATGTATATAAGGAGCCTGTACTGCTCAATAACAAGCCAGACTCGAGCTGGTCTTTCCTCACTCACATTCCTCTCGTCTGTCTCCTCAGCACTGTCGTAGCTCAGTCCAGTTGGATTGTTAGTTGCTGACATTAGCTCGAGTCTCCACCAACTGCCCTACAACAATCCTCGTCACTCCCACACCAACCATCACCCATCTCCACACGACGATCCACCCCATACGCACATTCGACTCTCACCCTAACTCCTAACCCTACCGCATTCTACCGCATCAAGACCCGGACCCCTGGAACCCTTTTTCGTGCACTTGCACAAACTTTTACCATACCACATCCCCGAAGCCACCTCTGTAATCACTAGCTCTTAGACAACTAGACAGAGCTCCGTCCCATTAGAATCGTACACTGCCCTACCATAGGTGGTGTTAAACGCTTTGCGCAGCGCAAGCGGATATTCCTGAGTACGACGTGGCAACCGGTTGCGGCCGGGCATCGGAAAAGCGGTAGCAGTTAGATCGACGATCCCTTTGAGGGCGTCGGACTGAAGAGACACAATTGCTCTTTGGGCTGCTACAGTATCTCTAGAACTGTATTACAATTAGCGTTTCGGTTCTTATTCAAAAATTTCCATCTTTGGCAAATTCTACCCCTGATCTGGTCGTTACAACACGATTAGTCCCAGGGTTTGCTGCAACCAGCTTCACGGACCCGACACCCTATGACCACGCCCTCCTGTGACTGTAGAGGACACGTACACCGAGAACTAGAGGAAACATCCATCTACCTACACGGCGATACGTACGATACTGCGTGCAACAACCGTGTCCACACTCTTCAGATATAGTACTC
>NW_006767629.1:4551046-4579118 GCF_000300595.1 Phanerochaete carnosa HHB-10118-sp
AAACTTCGCGAGCAAATCATTGCTCATCACCACGATACCCCATTGGCTGGACATCCTGGTCAATACAAAACACATGAGATGGTCACACGTAACTACTGGTGGCCCCGAATTAGAGAAGACATCAGGAAATATGTAGCTGGATGCGAGAAATGCCAGAAGACCAAGGTTCATACAACGCGTCCTACCAGACTTCTATTCCCCAACGAAATCCCTTCACGACCCTGGGAAGTAATCTCCGTTGACAAGATAGGCGTACTACCGGACTCCTTCGGATACAACGCCATCCTCGTGGTCGTCTGCATGTACTCTAAGCAGATAATCGCGATACCAAGCACCATTGAGCTTAACGCCGAGGGATGGGCAAAGGCACTCCGAGATAACGTAGTCGCACATCATGGATTACCCCGAAAGATCATCAGCGATAGGGGAACTGAATTCAAGAATCAGTTCATCTCCGAATTGTACCGATCACTCGGAATCGAAGCCAACCCTTCAACCGCGTATCATCCCCAGACAGACGGACAAACGGAACGCATCAATCGCGAGATAGAACAGTATCTCCGATTATTCATCAACTACCGACAAGCGGATTGGGCCGAATGGTTGCCACTCGCAACCTTTTCGTATAACAATAAAGTCCACTCATCTACCGGGTATACCCCGTTCTTCGTCAATAAAGGGTATCACCCTTACGAAGGAATCCAACTGGTGCGAGAAGGACTAAGCGAAAATGTCCAACAGTTTGTCGATAGAATGGATCGAGTACGCGAGGACACTAGCGCCGCTATCAGTCTAGCGCAGGAGACAATGAAACGCTTCTACGACCGAAAGAGGAAGAACGGACCAGAGTACAAAGAGGGGGATAAAGTTTGGCTAGAAGGGATAAACATTCGAACAGATAGGCCAATGAAGAAGCTCGACGATAAGCGATATGGACCCTTTAAGGTTAAACGCAAAGTCGGAGCTTCCGCCTATGAATTGGAACTCCCACGTCAATGGAAACAACATCCCGTCTTCAACAAAAGTCTACTTAGCCCCTTCAAAGAACCTGCATATCCATCACAACGACGAGAACCGATAGTCCCTGACCTCGTAAATGGCGAGGAAGAATGGGAAGTCGAAGACATTCTTGACTCTCGTCGTGATCGAAGTGGAAATCTTGAATACCAGGTTCTCTGGAAGAATAGTCCCCACGGTGATCGCCGTTCCTGGGAATCACGGGCGAACTTGACCAATTGTCAAGAACTCCTTGAAGAATTCCACGCTAGACGTCCCGACAAACCTGCGCCTATGATGATTCGAATTCCCCCTCTATTGACACGACCTGTCCACATACTTGCACGCGACTCCACTCTTTTGGTGCAACGAATGGGTGGAATTCTCCCGAAGCAAGGATCTGAAGAATCGGCTGGGTTGGATCTCTATTCGGCTGAAAGCGTTAAGATATCGGCACGAGACCGCAAGATCGTCAGCACCGGTATAGCAATGCGCGCACCTCACGGAACGTATGCACGAATCGCGCCGCGAAGCGGATTAGCAGTCAAAGGGATAGATGTCGGCGCTGGAGTAGTAGACCGAGATTACACCGGAGAAGTACGCGTTGTGATGATCAACTCCACGAATCAACCTTTTCAAATACACGCTGGCGATCGGATCGCACAAGTCATTTTGGAACGCATTGCGTCGTGCGATATCGAGGAGGTGTCAAGTTTAACAGAGACTCAACGAGGATCAGGAGGGTTTGGATCGACGGGTAAATAATCGTGAGGACACGATTCTAGACGGGGGGGTAATGTCATGAATATTACACAATCCGGATGGTTCTCCCGGATTCCATGGTATTCTTTCACTTTCTATACACCTCCGTATATTCGTAGGATATTCTAGGTATTCATTCTAACATGTATATAAGGAGCCTGTACTGCTCAATAACAAGCCAGACTCGAGCTGGTCTTTCCTCACTCACATTCCTCTCGTCTGTCTCCTCAGCACTGTCGTAGCTCAGTCCAGTTGGATTGTTAGTTGCTGACACATATTGAGTATGTCGGACCTCTGTGTCGGCGCAATATCTCGCGACGCGCGCGCCATCAGATCGAAGAACCGAAGAGACTAGGCCTCACCCGCCTGCAAGCTCGACGTCGTTCATCACACGTCTGTCGGAAAGTTTTTCCTCAAGCTGGTGCGTGCTATTTTAGACACGCACCATAACATCGTTGAGATATTTCTCAATATGTGGTACCTTGTATCCTATATGCTTGAGTACATAGTTCCGCGTTGCGGCAGAACTAGATTGGCGCTGGCGCTGATGTACCACCCAACACATCGCATCCGAGCTCGTAGAAATGCGCTCTGTAACGTCAGCTCACACCCAGAAGTCAAATCAGATACGGAATGCTGTAATGGACCACAGGTAGATTCCAGAGATTAGTGCATCTGACTTCAGTATATTAGTGAACCGTCCATTGATGAATACATCCGAAGGAGCGTGGCGTGCAACTGATTATCAAGCATGGAGTGTAGCGGTGAAGGGTATACTAAGCAACGTACAAAGAACGGCGGGAGTGAGCGGGAGAGTGGCCATCAGACGACGCTATCTGTTGAAGGAAGGGACGAAGGAAGAAGTAGCACGAATACGAAACAATAGTCCGGCGATGATGTCTTACTCTGACTTGAAGCGCGTACCGCCCTCGCCACCGCGCATAATGGCCTTCATGAACGCGAAGAACCGGTCAGCGTACTCCTCGGGCGGAACGGGACTAATTTTATGCTGCAGAGATCATCAGCGCGGTAAGAGTAGCAGGATCTCGATAGACTCACCCGGTCAGCTTGAAAGCCCTTCCAATAGTGCTCCAGCTTCTTCACCGTGCTGTACGGCGTCAGGATGTCGATGATACCGAGATAATAGATCGTGTCAAGGCTCTCATTCGTCTCATCTGTCGCCCGCAAGCCACCATCGTCCTGGTAGAACAAAAAGTGCTGCCGCTCGCTGGCGTCGGGCGCGACGTGACTCGTATCCAGCGCCTTCGGGTCGCTTTCACGTACCAGACGCCGCATTGCAATTGCCTCCGGCGACGATGGCCCCTTGCTGTTCTGCCCCATCGTCGGCTTCCGTCGCAAGATCGGTACGTCCGGCGAGAACACCTTCAGCGTGTTCCGCCGCACGTTGTCCCGGTTTCCGCGCGCCATGTTATGGATGCCAATGAGTAGCGAGTAATCCATCACGTGCAGCTTCTTGAGCAGTTCCGCATCTCGTCGTATCTGCTCAGTAAGTAGCGCACGCTTCTCCGGGCCCAGCTCAAGCGACTTGCTGCGGTTGATCCAGTTGAGATCTTTGAGCACCGCACGCGGGTTCTGCGCCGCCTTCACCTCGGGGTACTCCCGTCCGACGGTACTACCCTTGAGATCGTATGTCTCGTGAACATCCTTGTGTGGCGGAAAGAGATTGTTCATGATCACAAAATGAATCTTCCGGCCGCGCGGCAGCTTGACACGATGCAAACCGTAGAAGCGTGACAAAAGGGTGTGCGGATTCTGCTTGACGTGTTCATGATATTGCTTCAGAATGCGGCGAAGGAACTTGTGTTCACTGTGGTGAATAGTCTTGATGATGAAGCGGTAGTCGCGAGAGAAGTAGAAGAAAGACCCAGACTTGCCCGGCGAGCCTAGCTCCGACAGGATATACTTCGCAGTCAGGGAAAGTAGATAATCAGCGGGATCAAGTTGGAAGTAATCTTCGCGTAGTTCACGGAAAACCCAAGGCGCGTAGTCCTTGAACTTGAAGTCGTACCTCGTCGATGGCGTCAGCTCGTTACCGATGCTGCAGACAATCAGCAAAGCAAAATGATAGATAACTAGCAGACGTACAAATCGAAGGAGTACTTGTGCGCAGCCTTGTAATCCTCGTCTGTCAACGAGCGGCGTATCTTCGCTTGACATCGTGACACGGCGACGCGAATGCCAGTGAGCATGTTGAACATAAGCACGTAGTTGACGTGCCCTTCGCCAATGAGATTTCCCACTACCGGCTTCTCATCCCCGCGATTGGAAAGCGCACGCACTAAGGATGTTGTCCGAGCAAGTCTGTGCACTCCCTGCTCGGCTCGCAGCTTCCCTTGCTCTGCCTCCTGTGCCGCCTTCCGCTTCGACATCCGCTCCTTCCGAATTTGCTCCGCCTGTTGCTGTATATCGGACGCGAGCTCCCCCAACTCGTTGTCGTTAACCTCAAGTGTGTCATGACTGAATTGTTGTAGCAGTGGGGTGGGTGGATGCCGTGAGGATGATGATAGTATGCTCGCAGAGCCTGTCGTGTTTCGGCGAGACGGGTTATGGAGGGGTGGCTGAAGAAAGCCATCTTCTGGACTCGGCGGAGAGAGCGAGGTGGTGCCGTCCGATTGCGCACGCATGATTCGTGGTGAAGCCGAGGGAGAGAGCTTCTGCGAGACATCTGTGTCGGCAGACGACCGCCGTCCCAAGCTGGGCGGCAGTCTTGGCGAGGCTTTGCGTGGGGAGGGCGGTTGTCGCGGAGGTTCCTCAAATGTTATCGGGCGGCCGTTTGAGGACGGCGTATGTGACTTTGGGGACTCTGGCGTGCGCCCCTCCTCCATGATCTCGGTCTCACCTCCGATGCTCGCTGGTGGTGAGGGTGGGGGTGGGCCAACTTTAGACTCTGGCGCGTCTTCAGCGGGTCGCGGTGCAGAAGGTAGTCGCTTTCCAGATGCATAGTGAATCTTTTGCGACAGCCCATCAGTGACTACAGTCACTGAATGCTTGACTTGGAGTCGCACCTCATCCTCGCCAGAGCCTAAGATCGGTGTGGTAACCGGCGTTCTCGAGGCCGCGGGATGTCCAGGACTAGGTATAGAGAGAAAAGAGACGTTGGAAGAGCTCGCTTGACCAATTTTGCCTAGACTTTCTGGAGAAGAAGAGAGGGGAACGGAGAGAACTGTGGACATAGATGGAATAAGAGTTGGTTGTCGCTCAGAACCGCAGTCTGCAGCTGCGGTAACTGCGGGATAGCTGAGATGAAGACGATAGAAGTAACAGTGAGCAACTTAGGAAGAGATAAATAATGTATTCTCTTCCTTGCGCATGGGACGGTATCGTCGTCGGGAAAGAGATGTTCGACGGCGAGGTAGACGCGGACTAAAGCTTAGGAGGCGCTCATAGCTTTGCACACAAATAAACCTCTTTTGTAAGGTTTTGTATACAAGGCTTACGTTTGGGCATGCGATGTGGGGATTTGGCCCTTATCGTGCCAATTTCTTCGTAGTTTAGCGGACCGCAGTTCTGAGCAGCGCCCAAAACCCTTGCCTAATTTGTCCCAAAAACCCATCAAATCGCAGTTGTGCAGATCGAAAGAGCCGCGAACAGCATTCCAGTGAGGTTCTTGTTCTCGGCTATGCCTGACCATAAGTCAATCCGGCATAGTACTTCCCTGTCTAAAAGCTAGTACAGCCAGGTTAATCATGGCTACTATATAGCAGTTGAGCTGAGCTCTCAGAACAAACGACTGAGCTGATGAGGGTGATCTTCTACTGATGCAGCGGACGTCTATAAATGATGATACAACGTAATCGGATACATAGACAGTGAGTACGATATGTGACGAGTTTCATGTGCGCATCAAGAATACAGGTATGTATGTGTATGGTATCCACAAATCTATGTAACAGCCGCCGCCGCCTCCATGTTACACCTTCGCCTTCGAAGCTGTCTTGGAGAACAACTTGGCCTTCTCAAGCGCCGCTTGCGAGTTCTTGACGAGCCTCTTCTTGTAATCCACGATTGAGATGTCCTCCCTTGTCAAGTTCTTGATCTTGCGGTCCTTGACCTCCCACAGCTCGTCCGCCACCTGCGAGATCAGCCGGAAGTCGTGCGACACGATCACCACACCACCCTCGTACTCCTTGATCGCCTTCGCGAGCGCGTCGATCGACGCCATATCCAAGTGGTTCGTCGGCTCGTCCAGCAGCAGGATGTGTGGGTGCTCCATCGCAAGCTGCGCGAACACGACACGGTTGCGGAGACCGTCTGACAGCTGTTTGATCGGTGCCGTCTGGTGCGAGCCCGACAGACCGAACCGGCCAAGTTGCGCTCGCCAAGCCTGAATGTCCTTGTCAGGGAACTTCTCGTGGTACAGCCGCTGGAAGTGCTCGATCGGCGGCGTGTCGTACGGCAGCTGGTCAGCAGAGTGCTGCGAGTACTTGGCGAGCTTCAAGTTCGCATGGCGAGAAACCGTGCCCTCGCACGGTTGCAAGGCGCCCGTAATCAGATTCAAGAGCGTCGATTTGCCCGTACCGTTCTGGCCGACGATCGCAACACGCGAGTCCATGCTGCTAGGATGTCAGAGACCGCCCCTGCGCTTAGAAATAATTTGACGTACTCGATACCGAAGGACAGATTCTTGTACAGATAGTCCTTGGGCTTGCCTGAGTACGAGAAAGCAACGTCGTTGAACGCGAGAATTGGGGGCGGAAGCTTCGAGACATCCTCGAAGTTAAAGCGCAGAGGTCGCGGCGTCTCGACCTTCTCGATGAGGCCGGCAGCCTCCATTTTGTCGATAATTTTTTGCTTCGACTTGGCTTGCTTGACCAAGTTCGCGTATGTACCAGCCGACGCAATGAACCTAGAGTGTTTAGTAAGATACGACTGCCACAATGTGAAAAGACTCACTTCTTGATATGCGCGATTTCATCCTGCTGCTTCTGGTACGCTTTCATCTGGTTGACCTCATTCTCCTGCTTTGTGCGCACGTAAGTTGAGTAGTTACCACCGTAGTACACGAGCTTCTTCTTCATCGTGAGGTCCATTATGTTCGTACACACGCTGTCCATGAAATCTTGCGAATGCGACGTGATAACAAGGATGTGGTTGTACATCGAGAGGTACGCTTCGAGCCAGACGACGGCCTCGAGGTCAAGATGGTTCGTCGGCTCATCGAGTAGGAGCAGATGCGGCTTGACGAAGAGCGCACGCGCGAGGGCAACACGCATACGCCAACCACCAGACATGTCCTTTGTTGGGCGGTGCATCATTTCTTGCGAGAAACCCAGGCCGTGGAGGATGGAGCCGGCCTTGGCCTCGAAGGTGCTTGGGTCCATTTCCTCGAGCTCTTCGTAGAGCTGGTCGAGCTGGACTTCGTCGACGTCATCTGCGATAGAAAGTTCCTCAATGCGTGCCTCGAGCCGGGCGACTTTTTCTTTCGCGCTCTTGACGATGAAGTCGATAGCGTTCACTTCTGAAGGCTCAGCTTCGCCCTTGACGTGGTAGATATCGATGTGGTCTGGGATCGGAATGTCGCGGTCCGCTAGTGATTGCAGGAGCGTCGACTGTATATAACACGCATTAGCGTCAACACGAATAGTACAAGCGAAAAGATATCGCTGTGTGCAGGACGAGGTCATCGCACGTGCCGCGAATGCAAGGTCCACGCTCGCCAGCCTTAAATACCAACCAATGCCGCTGGGAGTCGACAAACAGAGGCATGATGAGTGTTTATGAGCGATTCGTGCCCACTTGACCCTCACAAGAGACCGGCGAGAAGAGTTCGGGAGACCGGCCTACTGTCTACCCTCACTCCTTCTGCAGCATTCATCGGATGTGGATGTTGCACACAACGATATGCAATCTGCTACGGAGGGGGAAAACAGAACGCACCTTTCCCGAGCCGTTTTCTCCGAGGAGACCGTACCGCTGCCCATAGTTGAGCGAGATTTCGGCATTCTCGATGAGTAGCCTTCCGTGAAACGAGAGCGTATAGGAATCGATCTTGATATCACGGCCCTTGGGGTCAGAGGCGAGAACGCCAGCAGCGCTCCTGTGCACTTGTCAGCGTCTTGTGCATCTCTTCGGAGGTGCGCACACGCACCTGTCCGTAGCGAGCTGCAGCTTCGCCATCGCCGAAAGGTCTTCCTGGGATCCCGCCGCCGAGTTGCTCGTCAGCGGTGTGTTTACGGATGAGCCATTCGCAGAACCTGTCGGCGTGGTGCCGGTTGTGGATGACGCATCCGTCGAGCCCTTGATTTTTGCCGACTGCTTGGCCGCCTTCTCGGCGAGACGCTTTTGCTTGGATGCGGAGGGGGGCATCGTATGTGTTTTCGTCTACGTTACTGTCGTCGTCGTGGTAGATGATAAGCTGGAGCCTGGAACGAGTGGAGATGGTGGTGGACGTGCAGAAAGCGCACTTTTGAATAATCGATCACCTAGCGCCTACCAAATTTCGAGCTTCGGGAAAATGACTTCATGCAGTCGGCACCGCCACGGGCCTCTATATGGCGCACGCAACATCGAGCGACTGGTCCGTCCCTCCGCGAGCTCTTTAGCAAGTCTCACGATCGTATCATGATTCGCTAATGCTACATAAGATGTATGTACACTACGACATGCAACTGCACTACGCAAGATAAAAGCATAAGTATACGAGAAGAAGCGCGCGACTACCCAGGACCGCATCAGCTCCCAATCGGCTTCCAACCCTCTAAGAAGCCGTTGGTCCAAGCGTGCGGGGCTTCATGTTGTGCATTACGACCCCAGGCAGCGCAGACGCACTTCCCCTACACATAGCCTTCTTGCGGGTTGCCACAATATGATGGATAAGACCTCTCAGAAGAGTCGAACAGGCTTGCCCATGGTGGACTTAATGTGCAGAGACTTGACATTCTGCCAATTCTTCTTGAGCAATGAGACGAGGAAGTTGATGCCTGACAAAAGCAGGTGTGAATGGGCGAGAGCGTTATATAGACGGCGGTATACGCACTGAGCATGACATTGCCAAGAACCTGGTCCTCAGTCATCTGAACGTGTCCAACAGCAACACCCAAGCAGAGAACCTTCTTGAGCTGAAACTTTATGGTCGAACGGACTTCAGTGATCTTGTTGCCCAAGTCCTCGGAGTGGGAGACGGGAGTGGGGAACTTGCCAGCTGTAGGACAATCAGTATACCGCCTCGCCATGGACATTTAGATGACACACCCTTGGAGAGACCGGGACCGAGGAGACGAGGAATCTGTTTAATGAGAGTCTCGGACGAAAGAAATGCATCGTATTTCTTCGCAAGCTTCTTAACAAGCTTCTTGTTCTTATTAAGCTTTTTCAAGTCGTCAACGGACATGTACTCGAGGTCAATCTGCTTGGCACGATCGATGTCGGCGGCATCAGCGAGAATACAGATAGACATGCGAGGGCGAGGAACGTGAGGAAGCCTATAATCGACGGTGTCGGCTCGATGCCTTCATGACCAGCACGAAAGAAAGACTCACTTGACGGTACCCGAGAAACGCTTGTCACGCTGAGGGTCGTAGTTCTTGAGACCGATCTGGAGCTCAATAGTCTCGACGAAGTTCCGCCTCTTCTCACCGTTGGCCTCGGCGAGAAGTTCACGAACGGAGCCCCGCACGCTTGCCACTGAGAGCTTGCTTCCGCTGCATCAAATAAAAATAAAAATCAGTACTTTCCCGTTGTCGCAAACGACGGCAGCGAACATACCTCATGCTTTTAGATACCTGGTCCCGAAGACTTGAAGGATTGTGGGGGTTAAGTTGCTGAGCGCTCGAAGTATAAGGTTTAGGTGGCGGCAAATATCGGGCAGTGCCGAGAGTGACTGTACAGTGTGACATACCGTGACACTCTATGCCGTGTCACTCTGCGCGTCGAGTCGACGTGGCGACCCTCACGATTATGAGCCCTCTCAGCTCTGTCAATACCACGCTACTTTTGTCCCGTACAACGACATGTCTCGACAAGCAATATTTCAATAAACTCGTTAGCTGACTTTGATTGCGTCCGACTCGATACCCCGACTGCTGGTGCTGACTGTTTTCTGAGTTCTCAACAATTATGCATCTCGCCGCTGGCTTGTAAGTTCCAGTGTCTCATATCATATTGGCCATGATCAACGTAGCTCAGCGTCATGCCCTGACCCCGAACTGCGATCTGTTTATCTAGTGGCTATGAATCCCACGCGGCTTCCAGCTCACCCCTAACTAGCTCCTATAACATTGCGTGGATCTCAGCACTGAACGCACACACCATGGTGGCCGATATCCTATCCGTCTTCCCAGAGGATCAGATTTTGACCCCCAGTAACGGGCAAGCCTACGAAGAAGCACTTCGTCGTTGGGCGGAGAATTCGGAGAGACGAGCCAAAGTTATCGTGCTGCCGAAGTCTTCAAAGGACGTCTCCAAGGCGGTCAGCGATAGTACATTGTCTCTCTTAACTCGCTCATTCTAGACTTTAGATTCAGTATGCCGTTGCTAACGATCTCGAGATTGCCATCAAAGGCGGCGGGCACTCGTGCTCCGGAGCCTCTTCTTCTGAAGATCTTGTCATCGACCTCCGCCATTTGAGCAGTGTTTCCGTCGATGTCGAGAAACGTCTCCTTACCGCCGGTGGGGGCGCAATCTGGGAGACTGTCGACAAAGAGGCAGCAAAGTATGGTCTGGCGACTGTAGGAGGGACGGTCAATCACACTGGTTCGTTCTATTGCACCTATGTTCTCATATATCTCTTAAGCCTTAGCTCTTGCTTGCAGGCGTCGGCGGACTTACCCTCGGCGGTGGATACGGATGGCTGACGCCCAAGTACGGACTCACTATCGACAACCTTATCCAGGCAGAGATCGTTACGGCCAATGGGGACATTCTGACCTGCAGCGAAACAGGGAACGCAGATCTATTCTGGGCTATTCGTGGTATGTAGCTGTACATCCTCCCATATTTCCTCATCCAAAGCTTTGGGATGATCTGTAGGCTCTGGTTCGAACTTTGGCGTCGTCACCTCGTTTGTGCTTAAAGCTTATCCACAGCCCAATGCTGTCTGGTCTGGCCTGGTATGTCGCTCGTTTCTCTTCATACTGTCTAGTGGCCTAACGTTCTCCAGGTGATATTCACCCCGGGACAGCTGTCTGCTATCATCAGCGCTGCTCGATCTTGGGCGGCCAACGCCTCCCAGGACGAGAGCTGTATAATCTTCTTCGCGTGCCCACCTCCGGTCTTCCAGCCCGCAGTCGTCCTGGTTCCCTTCTTCAACGGCTCTGCAGAGGAGGGCAAGAAGCGCTTCAAAGCGTTCTTTGACATAGGTCCCGTCGCTGACTTGACGAAGGCGCTCCCGTACGAGGAGATGAATGCGCTTCAAAACCCGATGGCAACGCACGGCGACCGGAAGGTTTTGAAGGGCGCGCCGCTCGCGCAGGTGGACGAGGACGTTCTCACCAGCCTCTACAGCGAATATGTCAAGTTCGTGGCGGAATATCCCGAGGCGAAAGCGTGCGTCCTTTCCCTCTAATTGGTATACGCGTGTAGCACGTCTAACCGTACCCGTTGCAGGAGCGCAGCCCTCATTGAGCTGCACTCGTACCAGAAACTCATGGAGGTCCCCTTTGAGGCGACAGCATTCGCGAATCGCGGCCCGATCTTCAATATCACGTTTGCGATTCGGTGGAAAAGCCCTAATCTTGATATGACGGTGAATGTGCCCCCTCTATCCAAAGCGTTGTCGAGACTGATCGTTGTGGGCCGGTGGATAGATGCGCCAGTGGGCATCCGCGCGCGCTAAAGCGATCCGCGTTGAAGAGAGCAAGCGCTCAGGTATGGACCTCGAAGCTGCACGCGGCGTATGTACCCCTTTCTTACCTTCTCCTGAGTCTCTCTGATAGAGAATCTTCAATAGTATGCGAATTTTGGCCTCGGCGACGAGCGCGTGCGCGACGTTTTTGGCGAGCACTATGACCGCTTGAGCGAACTCAAGGCCAAGTACGATCCTCAGCTGGTCTTCCGCAAGTGGTTCCCGATCGTGCCCAAGGGCTATGCGGGAGAAATTCCTACGTGAACTAGGACGATGGATCGAGTTTGCAAAGAGTAGGGGACCTCAGGGGCCCAAGAAACAGAGCTTTGTAGGTAATACGAATGTGTACAACAGTAGTGCTCAATGGAATTTTGGATGCCTTATCCTCGATATCTCAAGTGAACGACGATCACATCGTGACCTCGGAGTTTTCACGGTCTGACAGGTGTGTAATTACCGCAGTTCACGTGCATTTCCAGTGATGCTTTGCTGACGACTCTGGCTCAAAGTCCACGACATTCTGACGGTTCCGCACAGCCCGCTTTCACGCATTTGTGACCTGTGAATTATGCAAATTTCGCCGATGCGCTGTATGTGCACGACTGCCCTCATTCATTCTTGTACGGATCAAACGGGCCTATCTTTCTCGCTCTACCCACAAGAAGCGCGGATATGGTTCACAGAAGTTGATTTTGTCAAGGGAACGCTTGTGAGTCTCAGTGGAGGGCCCAATAGCAGCCCTAGCCCCGCGCATGTTTGAGGTACCGTCACAAACGGGGCATTCAAGCTGTCTCGCGGGACGCACAGAAGACGTCGTGGTGCCTTTTTACTTACAGCCTCTACCACGGGCTCTGCCACGGCCGCCACAAGGCTTCTGGCGTTAAAATGCGGATGCCCAGAGCCACGAGGACGGAGTACGAGCTCTTGCCCCTTGAACCCCCGAGTCTTGAAACGCACGACCCGATGGCAGAAGAGAAGATTCCCGAGCTCGACGCCCGTAGCGACACGATTGTTGAGCTCAACGCTCGCCGTCGGGCTGCCCTGGCTGAGGTGGACAATGCGTCGTTCTCGTGAGTATGCTGCAATCTATATCCACAGCTGGACGAGAGGATGCTAACTTTTGCGATAGGTGGTTTCACGTAAAGATCCTTGTCGTTACAGGGATAGGGTTTTTCACCGACTCGTAAGCACATCATTTCCGCAAGTGTCTACAAGATACTTATGGATAACCTGACGTCTAGATATGACATCTTTGCTGTGAGTTTCCATCTGTTCTCCCTGTTCCGCACTAGACATACTGACGCTACGCACCTCGCAGATTAATATTGCAGCAACGATGATCGGGTACGTCTACGGCAAGGGTCAACAGCTCTCCACGAATCAAGACCTGGGTGTAAAGGTGGCAACGCCCGCTGGAACCATCTTCGGCCAGCTTATTTTCGGGTGGTTGGCTGACTACGTCGGACGGAAGCGCATGTGTAAGTTCCACTTGTCCTGCATTGTGCACTGATACTGACCCCAGCTCGCTAGACGGTGTCGAGCTAATGATCATTATCATCGGCACATTTGGACAGGCGCTAGCTGGCGAAGCGCATGCTGTGAACATTATCGCTACAATAGTCCTGTGGCGATTTGTCGTAAGCAATCGATGCCTTAGGACGTGAGTCTGACTGATCATGTACATGTTAGATGGGTGTGGGCATAGGTGGAGACTATCCTTTATCGACTGTCATCCCCTCCGAGTTTGCCTCGGTCAAGAGCCGCGGCGCCCTGATCACAGCTGTTGGCGCCGCTCAAGGCTGGGGTGCATTCAGTGCGTAGCTTCCGTGTCCCACTGCTAAATCTAACTTACCTATACACGTCATAGCTGGTGCCCTCGTCGGCCTGATCATAACTGCAGCCTACAAAGACTCGCTCTTACGGGACAACCCTGACAACCTCGTCACGCCAGACGCTATGTGGCGCCTCCTTATTGGGCTTGGTTGCGTCCCGGGCGCTGTCGCGCTGTACTTTCGCCTGACGATACCTGAGACACCGCGATTTACAATGGATATCGAGCGCAACGTGATGCAGGCGGCAGACGATGTGGAACACTTCTTGAAAAACGGCACGTTCGTTGTAGATCCAGATGCGATTGTGCAGCGTGTCGCTGCGCCACGGGCATCGAGGCGCGATTTTCGGCGGTATTTCTCCCGTTGGAAGAACATGAAGATTCTAATTGGGACATGCTGGAGTTGGTTCGCCATCGACGTACGCTCCCTATCTATGATGGGCTTGAGGATTTTCGAGTGTTGACCCGTGCTGGCAGATCTCTTTCTACGGCCTCGGCCTGAACACTGCCATCATCCTGGATGCCATTGGCTTTGGGAGCCCCTCGCCCGACCTGACAGGCACGGCGGCCGTGTACGAGAACCTGCGCAACATTTGCATCGGAAACCTCATCCTAACTGTCGCAGGCCAGATCCCTGGCGCGTACGTTTGCGTGTTCACCATCGACCGGTGGGGCCGCAAACCAATCCAAGCAATGGGCTTCGCTGTACTCGCCGTACTGTTCGTTATTATGGGCTTTGCGTATGACAGACTTACTGCGAGCCCCGCTGGCACGCGCTTCTTCGTCTTCCTGTACTGCATGTGCAATTTCTTCTCGAATTTCGGGCCAAACTCGACAGTCAGCGTGACTCCTGGCGAGGCATTCCCGACACGGTACAGAGCCACGGCACATGGCATCTCTGCTGCCTCTGGCAAGGTCGGCGCGGTCATCTCACAAGTCGGATTTGCGCGCTTGAAGGATATTGGTGGTGAAGATCACTTTGTGAAACATATGTAAGTGAGCATCGGCTTTGGGCGACCTGGCTGTGTTAACGAGAACCACTTGACAGTCTTGAGATTTTTGCTTTCTTCATGCTCTCAGGTGTGCTCTCGACGATGTTGATACCAGAGACGATGGGGCGGTCGCTCGAGGATATGTCCAACGAGGATCAGGAGGAGTTCATCAAGGGTATGGCCCACGTCAAGTATCAGGGGGAAGGCGCACAAAACCACAGCGGAAGTTGAACTAGTTCAGAATTTTACAATCGTATGTGCTGCTCCTGGAAATCCTACGTGTCCGAGGGCCAGTAGGTAACTGCTGGCCTGATCCGCGAATCTCTATGCGTGATAAGCAGTCCGCCCTTGAGATGTCAAGAGTATATTACACATGTCTTTTATACAATCTACTTGGACCCTCTGCTCACGATTATAGCGTCTGCATTGAGATCCCGTATGTGCTCGCAATTGAAGCTCGTTACGTTACAGCCACTGGAATGCGAACGCCCCGGCGCCTAGAGACCCCGGACGTCAAGTCGCCAGAGCTCTCTCTCTCTCGTCTCGACCCTCATCTACATTCATGTCCTCTTTGAAACGCAAACGAGATAAAGATGACTCTGGAATAACCAACCACAATGCAACTCGTTCTGTTCCCCTTCCGGCAGACAGTGCTCCTGACGGGCCGTTAAATGTTACCGACATCCTCAGCCGGCTGAAGTGCCTGCTGGACCTTTCCTCCCTCACTGAACATGCCGACCTATCTGTGCGCTTTATGGATATCGCAGAAATCCTTTTAAACGGCGTTCTCCTTCGTCTCACCGCGAATAGCGCGACCACCGACTTCGAGATTCTCGAGCTGGAGTTTTACCTCTTCAAGTCGGGATGCCACGAAGACCCTTTCACGCACGGCACTGAAGAGCAGCGGCAGAGTGGGAAGTGGTTCGTCCAACAGATTTATTTCAATGTTTCTTTGCCTGGACTAACCGCATTGTCGGCTTCGCCCCGGAAGGTACTTCCACCGTGCCCCGCGACGCACCAACTCCGAGAGTACTTCGGCCGTTCGCGTTGCAACGGCAGCAGGCGGATACAGAGGCGGCACTCGCAAGGGCCTCGACCTGACATTCGGCGGACCCGTCTCCTCGGCAAGCACTGGCGAAACGACCTCTCGTTACTTCCCTGGGGCTCCGTCCCAAGATGCCGCTCCGCCCGCTCAAAGGGCGCTCCGTGGCGGTATCCTCCTGCGCACACTACGGAATCGAGAGACTTCCAAGATGTTTTCGGGCCCTAGTCTCCTGGTAGACGAGCTCTTGCGACTCAGCAACGCAGCGAACATCGCTCAACTCGTCAAAACCATGTGGATAGAAGATATAAATGCGTTCCCACCCCTCGCAGTCTCCGCAGAGCCAGTTACATCTCTCCGCCTGTGTGCACGAGATGCACTTGAGAAGCCTGTCAGAAAGGTTTACCGCTCCCCACGTATTGGCTTAGATCTATCGAATCCCGGCATCCCTCCTCCTGCAGGCTCAGACATCCACGCGACGCTTGCTCATCCGCGCACTTTCTTCATATCCAAGCGATATAGATACTTCGTCGGACCGACACTGCTAACATCTAACGGGCGCGGACATACACTTCTTGGTGTCTACGAAGACCTTGTTCAAAATGGCGACCTCTCCGAGGACAAGTTAATTGTGCGCCTGGAAAGTACGACGGGGCTGAAGCTGGCCACAATCGTGAAGTACCTGGGCGAATATCGTGCGGGCGGAACGAGCAGTCTACGCTCCTTCATCGGTGCGCAAGGCAAGGGTTCAGGCTCTTCACCTGTCACATTTCTTCGTATGCTTGGATGTCTCGACGCGGTGCAGAAATAATGATACGGTTTTGAGCAGTAAAGGATGCATTGGTTTGGTTTAGAATATATTATGGACTGCGATTATGTACATACTCTATCCGGTCCAGTAAAGTTGAGAATCTTGAGATAATCGTGCGTACCCGTCTCGTAACTTTGGTTAACGTGTATTAAACGCACTCAACAACAGTATCTGTTCGTGGTTTACCAGACAACACCACAACCGCAAGGCCTGCATGTGATTCCGAGAGACATCTTACGCACCGGTCATTCTAGACGTGCCTGCACGTAACGAGGTTTGCATTCGCGCGGATCGCGCGCGCACCTAATCAAGATCTAGGCCCTCGCCGCGACGGTGACGCTTCTCCTGTGTAAAGTCGCCCCGGGTGGTCCAGGCCTTGTCAGTTGCAAAGTCGCTGGGCGTAGCACCAGCGCTGTGCCCCTGTCAGCCGCCGCCCAAATGACCTTCCGTTGCTCCTCGATAGTTCCTCTGTCAGCCTCCACGTTTACCCCGTAAGTCTTCTCCGCGTTGTAACTTGTCCTCTACTCCTACTTTCCCTTCTTCGTGCTGGTCACGCAGTGCTTACATCCGCGCCATACCTAGATGCGTATCTCCTCAAAGCCAAAGATGAGGCGCAGTTCTGTGCCCTATGAAGAGCCATCATGGGATAATTGGAACCTCCAGCAGCATCAGTCAACGCCATCGCAAACTCTGAACGGCACGTCGTTGTCCAGGCGTTCTGGTACAAATCAACCGTCGCGGCGTAGCATCCTACGCAACGTTGATCTCTCTTCCTCAGACCGACCAGAGCTCAAGCCAATAACTCGTACTTGTATTGGAAGCATTCCATTCGCCGGGGAGACGTCGCCCACAAACGATGGCCAGGATCAGTTCTTATTGCCAACGTCACGCTCCCGGGGCTCGATAACCGAGGGACATCCTGCCCGTAACAATGAACGCGACTTACTGCCAGCCTCTACATCGTTCTCCTATCTCGACGCTCGCCCGCACACCACCACCGTCCCGCGCTGCTCGGACGCTGAGGCTGACCGGCTCGCCCGTGCGTGCGGAGACGGCCCCTTCTCGCCCATCGCCCCATCGCCGTATCTCGAAACAAGTATATTCACGGACGCATCGCCACGCCTTCGCTCGCGGTCGGTATCGAACACACGTGGTCAGCGGCGCAGCTCGCCCTCGCTCGCATCCTCGGGCGCGCGCCGCTCTGGGCAGCTCGCGCCGCCATTTCCCCACCCGCCCAAGCCGCAGGCGATCAAAGCGTTGAAGAGCATCCTGACGGAGGAGACGAAGTCGTTCAAAATCCACGACTACGTCGAAGTCGAAGAGCTCATGAGCGGAAATATGTGGGAAGACGAGGACGAGCTGCCAGTGGACTGTGTCAGGGATAAAGCGGACGACGATTCGGGGCACGATGGGGTGTGGCGGAGAGAGCGACGGGAAAGGCGACTGATGGAGCGTGTCAATCGTGATATTCGGCGACGCGATGGGAGTGAGTACCGTGCTCTCGTAATTGATATAGTACTCATGGCCATATCGCTTTGGCAGGTGTATTCGGCTCCTACGTTCAGGACTTGCCCGATTGCGCCATGGTGCCGGTCGTCATTGGCGGATACAGACACCATGTACCTGAAGTTGTGCATGCATGCACAGATGAGTTGTATAAGACGGGTACGCAAACCACCGCTCTGGGCTACTTCTCGCAGGTTGACGTGTAGTCGGCAGGCATTTACCATCATGATCTCTTTCGCACCTTGCCCAACCGCACCCGCCTACTCCACCTCGTCGCATACTTCGACAATCCGCAGCATTGTGCCCAGCTTCCGTCTCGGCCTTCGCTACCAAACCTTCCCTCCTTACCTCCCTCCACCAAACCCCGATTACCTTTGCATCGAGAGTCGTACTCTGAAGTCTGCGCTCTCCTGGTCACATATCTTACTTCTCTCCCAAAGCCACTCGTCCATCGCTCCCTTGTAGATGCTCTCTGGGCATGGTGCGTCTCGCCCTCAATAATTCGTGCCGAGCAGCGCCAGCGCAGGCATGGCGACGACGACGCATCCGAGTCTTCTTCGTCTGACTCTGACTTGGATGACGACACACCGAACTACAGCGCTCGGCTGCGCAAGCGTGAAGAGGCATTGCTCAACTTGCCATCTCTGCGAGTGCAGATTGCTATTGCCCGACAGGTGCTCCTCCTCCTTCCTCGGCGATACTTCTCGATACTCGCCTGTCTGCTCACATTCTTCGCGACGCTGCAAGTCTGTCCCGAGAACGGACTCACCCCGGAGGATGTCGGACGTATATTCGGCGGGGTGATCGTTGGCGGCAGGACTCCTAAGAAAGAATTGGCGCAGAGCAGGAGCGCGAGCAGCGGTGGAGATGCGACGACGGACGAAAGAGGCGGAGAGCGACAGGAGGAGCGGGGCAGTGTACGGGATATACGTGAGAAGGACGACAAGGGCCAGAGGATTGTTGCCTGGCTTGTGAAGCACTGGGAGCAGATCTCGACCGCATACGAGGCCGAAAGCGAAGAGCGTTTCGGACGCTGGCGGAGCCACTTGGCGTCACTATCGCGAAACGGCACGCAAGAAGACGTACAGAGGACGAGGTCGCGATCATGCTCAATGGTCGACCCGGGGAATGGAGAGAGTCGACACACCTTCGCTCAACAAGAGCGACAGAGCATCAGACAACCGCAACGGCAATCAGTCGATTGGCGAGATCGCAATCGCCCGACAGCGGCTTTCCGAGATAAAGATGAACAAAGTCCGAGACCGGGGATGAAGCATCGCCAGGCATTTGTCGACCGGGAAGGCGAGAAGAAGAGGCGGATGTCGATGTCTGCTCCATCAACAGAGAGCTCCGAGCCGGACGATCGCGATATACTGCTATCTCCGTTGGACTCGAATAGCATGACGCGACAGTCGCGGCCATCCGCGATCCCCGTTCGACAACGAGAAGAATCATTCCCTCCTCGCCAGGATAGGGCCGCGCTCGGTTTGAAATCGCTAGTTCCTCAGCAGATTAACATACCCGAAGAGGCTGTGGACGCCGAGCTGTTCGCAACCCCGGCGCCGTTCGATTTGGCCGTTGACGGTGCGGACGATGTTAGTATATACTCTACCGGTGAGCATAACATTAAATCCCGAGACCGTCCTACTGAAAGATTGTATTTTACAGCGAGTATGGACGAAGTTCATCACATGTACTCCAGCAGTCTCCTGCATGAAACGCTTCCTACTCTTGAACGATCGCTTGAGGTGGTCTTCGCCGACACTCCGCCGGTCCCGCCGCTGCACTGGTCGAAGCACCAAGATGTCCGTGGCTTGGGCGCCGCTGACGCATCAGCCATGTCGCGAGCTGTGCTCAGGCAGGAGAACGCGGAGCTAAGGAAACGGCTAGAGGAGGCATTGGGCGAGCGAGACCAGGCGAGGAAGGTGCTGAACGCTATGCGCGGGTTGGTGGGCAGTCAAGCAATGCTGGATAGCACATAGATGTCATCTAGGAATAGTGAACACGCTCTTCAACCAGGTTCGACAGGAAAGACTCTTCCAATCTGGAGTGATATCTTCGTGTTATTCCAACGATGTTTCATTACAACAAGGATATCGTACACCATTACTGACACATCCCACGACATGTGGGGACGATACTGGATACAAGCTCACAACGTAGATCACAGCATAACAACTGAATATGCATGAAACAACGAGCCTAAACACGCAAGCTTCCGCCGTCCTCCAACTAGTCTGTGCATGCGCTATCCGACGGGCTGCCCAACCGCGAACATGACGTTCCCACCCTGTTGTCGAACAATTTGATCCATGATTGCGAGCTCCTCCGCGCTGAAGTCGAGTGCAACTTGCGAGTGCACATGTGGGTCGAAGTGATATCCAACCCCGAGCTCGGGGACACCGAACGCCATCATGTCTGCTGGCGTTGACTGTACGGGAGACTGGCCGCCACCCGTGCTCCCGCAGCCGACTACGTCCGTGACCATGTTCATCTGCTGGCTGAGGCTGAATGAGTACCCAACATCAAGATCCATATCCGCGCCCGGGTGTACGCCGGGATGCGAGAATTCCACTGTGGGACTTGGCACTGTCGACGATGATGATGCGAAGAACTCTTTTGGTCCGTTCAGCATTGGCCAGCCGAGAGTCGACACCGTGGGACTACCCGGGAAGTACTGCAGCTCGTTCATCCCCGGGGCGCCGTTCGGTGGGGAGAGCGGTCCGGGTGGAGAAGTGAATGACGGCGCCGAGGACTCGTCGGTCGCGCTCCCGTTTCCTTTCCGTCCAATGCTGGACGCACTCGAGCTTGCTCGCGCACGTGCACGCTTATCGACGTTCTGCAGCTCAAATTTGAGGTTGGCGTCACCGCCGCGGAGAAGGAGGCGCGGTTTCAGGGTCTCGTCGAAAAAGTTCAGGAGAATCTCGCGCGCGCATTCAGCTGTCTCCCACGAGCGGCCAATAATGGAAAGATATTCCAGGCATGTTTCAACCTGCGAGAGCGACGATGCCAGTGTGACGCGCCCGAGCCGCGGACCGGAAATCGCCTGGATGGCTGAGAGGACGAACACAGTACCCGCAGAGAAAGTGAACTGGACATGGGTGGTCGAGACATAGCGGAGGTCATAATTGTTGTGCCATATTCCAAGCAGAAGCATCATATTCTCTGCGGCCCTATTGCAGAGCTGAAGGTTCGGATAAGAGAGCACGTTTTAGTATGTCACAGAGGCGTCTTCGACCAATAAACTCACCTTCACATGATCGATATCCACGTTCCCCGGTTTCGCGCGTCGATAGAACGGCCTATGTAGAAGGATGAATAGCCACCAGAACATGAGGTGCACAGTAAGTCTGTGCGGGAGCGCGGAAGGGCGAGTTGCTGCCGTGAGATCGACCTCAGGTGGGAGTGAATCTTTCCAGGCATTGAGCTCGATGCTGAGGAATGCAATATCAGGAGATGGCCACAAACAACGGACGATGACAGAACGTACTCAAGTTCGCTGACAACCTGCAGGTTTGGATGCCGGAAATCTGTCCCTAGACCATTTCTGGCAACATCTCCGTTAGTCGAAGCGCGCGTACGACCGCCGTGAGACGTACACGAAGTCCATAACTCTCCGCCCTATCCTCAAAAGTTCGCACGTCGCTTGAAAGACACTGGCGATGTTGCTTTTTTGCGGTGGCAATCTGGATGACTCCCAGACCCATGGCTCATGGTCGAACTCAGAGTCGACGAACGGCACAGGGATGACAGGCTCCTTGGGTGGTGCCATGGCACAGTCGCGTCCGATATAGAGCGACCAACATACATCCTAAAAATCTTAAATGAACCCCGCCTGGTGCTCAAAGGTATGTGCTACACACACCTGGCAGAAGGTCGTCCAGTACGCCCAATTGCGGTTATGCATGTCCGACTCTTTTATCCGTGCAGACTTGACAAGCGCTGAACAGTCGATTTGTAGGCCAACTAAATCGCTAAGGGCATTAACTGCCGCCCTTGCGTACACACGGACAGGTACTCACGAGCTTGGGTCATTCGCCCAGCCATACCTAGGCTCTGTCAGCATCGGCAATCACTTTTGAACCTGCAGATCAGCACCTACCAGCATACAAGAAACCTAAACTTTGTTCTCCTCTACTTGAATGGAACGTACTGAGAAGACTCAATGCGCCGACGACGCATACATTTGGCGTAAGACAGTCCTTCTCGAGATAGCTCTTGGCACGTCGCGCAAATAGTCGGCGAAACTCGATATTGTGAACGCGCGGATCGTCTGAATATGCTGTTGCGAGCGCGAGGAGCGCGTTGTGGAGCATCGGGGAATAATGGCTGAGTCGTGGTGGAGGCGCGGAGGGCGGGACGGAGAGCGCGCGATGCATGTCTCGCAAGAACAGGGTAGGGATTACGCGGAAGCACCATGAAGTGCAAAAGCGGAAGAGGAGATCCAGTAGTCTGTACATACGTCAATATATTTGCCATCTATACAACAAAAAGTAACAGGTAGACTTACCTATCGTGCTCGACGCGAGACAACGGGGCTTCCGGTGGTAAATGGCGGTTCCACTCAAAGACTGGAGCAGGTGCTTCTTGCACTACCTGGGTATTGCTTTCTGTCGGACTGGGACCGTCTGCATTTCGTTCCGGCGCGAGGCGATACGCTGACGTCGGGCCGTACAGTTCGAGGTCACCGTTCTGCAGCTAGAGGTACACCGAACAACGCGCCAAGGTAAGTGATAGGAATGTCATATGACATTCGAGGCCATGCGAATAGTGGCAGATAGATGAGAGCGTGTTGTTGTTCAGATAGCGCATGCGCGTCAATGTCGGAAGGAGTAGTTCGAGCATGAACGGTATAAAGTTGTATGCAACCACAGTGGGAAGGATTGGAGTTGAGAGACGAGACTCATGAGTCGTATGAGGTGGTCCTAGGACAAATGGACGTACCACGAGATGCCTGGTCGGCGCGATGAGCCGCTCAATCTCTGAGTCTACGTCCGAGTTGCCTGACGAATCCAAGTCATCGTCTCCGTGTGGTATACCATCATCGTGTTCTTCAAGTTTGGTGACAGGGGACGGGTGAGGGGAAAGAGACGACGACTGCCTGGTCGCATCAGAGACAGAACCCGATCGACGCGTCTGACTGCGAGAACTAGAGAGTTCACTTTCAAGTTCCTTGACGCGGGCCTCGAGGCTCTTGATATGATTCACTAGGCTTTCAAAGTGCTGCTGCGTCCGTGCTTTCTTCGCGGTCTCCCGTCCCCAGGTACACTGTGCAGCGGTCAGTTATCGGAATACACAGTATGATCGACGGACAACACACCTCGTCGGCTCTACCTGAGTCACGGCAAGGTCCACACACAGGCTGCTGGCCATCGCACTTACTCTTGCTGAAGAGGAATGAGCAGACTGGTTTAGATTAGCGGGGAAAGCTAACTAACCGACGGCGGCAGTGGTTGCAGGCCTGACGTGCGTAGGTTCCGCGGCCAGAGCCCGTCTTTGCAGGTTTCCGCTCGTCCTTCATGTCGAGAGGGGTCGGTGGTGATGGTGGTCGGCGCAGGAGTCAAGCGTGAGCTCGACGGGTGAGCTTGCCAGGAGTCGAGAAACGTATGGTTAGGGTTAGGCACACCTTGATCGAAGCGCGCGACAGCTGACGGAGGGCAATTACAAATCAGCAGTGCGGGGAGCCGCGAAGGAACGACTGGCGCACTCGACCTTCCTCGACGAGCAGGGTTCTTCATGCGGCGAGGACGGTTTCAAGAGCGACCAAGGGATATGCATGCTAGTGGGTCTTGCATCGACGATGCTGGCACGGAAGCTCATACATCATCAGTAGATCCGGCCCTAAATCGTCGCGCTCGCTGCTGGCCCTGCAACGAAAACACTTGTTGAACTACTTCGAGTTCACCCTCCATATCTGTTTCTAAATTCTTCAGTAACGCTACCTTACAGTGAGTCAGTGACACCGGACAGATGTAAGAGACGCATATAATCTTGTGCTTGCCCCTGAAAAGCACGACCTTATCAACAACTCGCCCACCAACGTTACGCACGCTAGGGCCGTCGGCTTTCTCATAATCAATCTCCACCAGTACAGCGATTACTGGAAAACACACCCATTTCCTACGCTGTTTTCGAGGCAGAAATAAGAGAGTCGAACTGAGCGAACAACTCCAACAGCTGGAGCTCTGGCTCGAGCCAACGGACATCGAACACGAGGTATCCGATGATATCTCTACTCTGACCTGCGTCAATGCCATTTAATATATGGCTTGTGCAGTATGTACCCCGCGCTCATGACGAGAAGTACGAGGCCCTCCTTGATCGTCCCGTCCGCTTTGCGGCCGAGCTCAATCCCAAAGGCGAGCCGCTCCCTCTCCCAGATGCTCCTTGCTCTTCACGCAGTGCGTGCGCGAGTCGCACACATGTCCGGAGATGCCGACTATATCTGGCTACTTCAACCTATAACGTGACATGTAAGCCGTCACTCTATGTTCACGGTTGCCTCGCTAATCACACCTACAGTCACGTTCTTCTCAATCGTTGCCACTAGTGTTCTCTTAAAAGGCTTATCTACTTGGCAACCCAGATCATCACGCTCATTGTGGGCTTTGTCATTTGCGTCGGCATCATCATCCTGCAGCTCACCAAGATCGACTCAACGCAGCTGAAGGTTCCTGGCCTTGATCGCCACTCGAAGATGCTCCTCCAGGCCGTACGCAGCAAGTCCGCCAGCGTCGACGAGGAGAACCTCGTTACACTCGAAAAACCAGGTATTGACATGCTCCGCGGCAACTTCGGCACAATGGGTATTACCATACGCGCGCGCACCGCACAGCGCATGAGCATGTCAAGTTGCGCTACTAACACTAGCTTGCGGAACCGACTCGGACCCAGCCTTAGCGAGGACGAGCAGGCCCACTACAACGTGACGAGTGGACCTGGCGATCAGCTCGCGGACCTGCAGAGATATCAACTACACGACTTGCCTATGCCCACCTGGGACAACATCTCGTTCGCGAGTGACGTCGTGTCGCCACGCAAGCAGACCATCAAGTCTGGCAACGAAGACCTGACTCGCAAGTAAGCGGCGTCGAATAGCTCGATACAAGCAACGGGATATCTCACTTCGTGGAAATGATAATTTTACTACGCATGTCTCTGACTGTCCCGGGGTGTGAGTAAGGCCGCTGCAGCCAGCAGTACGCCAGCCCTCTGGTAGACAGCGTTCGAGCTCAAACGGAACCCCCGCTCTCCTACACAGTCTCTTAGCTGCATCAATAATAAGACGGAAGATCCGATCGCACCTGCGCCGCAGAGCCTGCATCATCATCGCCCTCTCCTTGCGCAGTGTACACCTTCGAGGTAGTGCCCCTGCATCTGCTGCTGTGGATGAGCTCGACCAGGCCTTGGCACGCGCACATCAGGAAACACTGTTAGGCGCCGTAGTGGGGACTTCACTACCGAAGCGTCCGAAGCGTCCAAAGCTAGCGGCGCGCGGAGCTGCCTGCCGCGTAGCACAAGGAGTTGTGGTAGTGGCCTCGGAGCAGAGGCTCACCTTCCGTTTTCATTATAGCTACAGTTACTTAATTTCAGTAATACTGTAGTTTTACAACTGTAGTGGATGTCACACATCACAGGGCCCTCATCCTGTCCGTTATTTCACCTTTGTCACATGTCACAAAGGGGTCCATCCGGTTGTGACATCCGAGATTTGTCACAAAAAAAAAGACACATTTTTTCAGGCCTGCGGCACTCTGTAGTACTGTAGAATGTATTATCATACCAACAATGCTACCTAGATAAAATACTGTAGCCACACTCGGTCATTCATTAGCTGGCGGATGTTACAGGTCATTGAGGACCCATCTGCTTGTTTGGTTCGTGTTGAACGGATTAGTGTCTCAGGCAATCAGACTTGTTCTGGACTGTCTCACATATGTAACGCGCGCCGCGCATGGACATTTGTATGATAGCAGTTTCATTTTCTGATTTGAACATCATTTGTTTCATCCTCAGTAGCATATAAGGACTCACCCCTGATCTCCACTCTGCGTGCTCTTTTGCCTTTGCACCCAGAGTAAGCTTCCTTTATTGCCATTGCATTATGCCCTATGCTTACACTGTACTAGCTTACGGCGTTCTGCCTTTGTGTGTTAGGTACTAGGATGATGTGGGCTGCAGCACAGGTGTTTGGCGGATATGATTTCTTCATTCCTTGCCATACTACAAAACTTCTTTCTATTATTTGCACTGTCTTAGTATGAATCTTTTGCTCATGACATCAATGTTAGTGTTTATACAATAGTAATATTTTATAATAACAACAGAAGCTAAATTTATATCTAGTATAGTAATATGCAGGGCAAGGCTCAAAGTTCACAAGCTTTAGAGGCCTGGTTCAGAATCTCAAGCTAAGCTTGAACCTCATCAAAAAAACTCAAAGGTGCAAACAACGGCACTTACTTCTAAAAGACATGAAACATACTGGAGTTTGATGGAGTAACACCACTAAATGCTAGTGAGTGCATATTAATTTAGTTGTGGATGATATTGCTATACAAAGAGGTATGATACATGATGTATGAGTGTAAATATCTATTGTATTCATTATGAGCCTTTAAACATATCAGCCTATACTTGTAAGATCAGTTCATATTTGTTTAATGCTGCACTGCCTGGTGAAAGCTTGTACTGTAGCGGAGTGAACGGTACAAACTGGCCAGGAAGGCGTGACAGTTAACTTGCCCTCCATGCTACCAACCGGCCTGGGGTTATGCGTGACATGTTAGTTTGTGGGGGAAAATATTGGCTAATCAGGTGCTTCTGACAATCCTATCTGCAACTACAGCCCTTGCTGAAGGCTTAAAAGCAATGAAAAGGCCAAAGAAATAGTCATACTGCCTATAAAAACTGGCTTATGCTCCCTTCAGACCCTTGAAAAGCCATGAAGCGTGACAAGAAGACCGGAATTACAAACCGGTGAGGGGGTGCGTTATGCGTTACGGTTTGTACCGTTCGCTCTGCTACAGTAATGATGATCTCTTGGGTACAATTAGAGTTTAGATGGAGATTAAGTATTGAATGAGCTAGTTTATATGCTATGCTGCATCTGTCTCTGCAATTACAGCAAAGAGGTGTAGATTGTACTATTAAAAATAGCTAAGCAAATATCAATGATACCTCTACATGGTTACCAATATAATGGGGAGTGCCTATGAATATTTAGATGAATTTAAAATGTGTATACAGTGTGCAGTAGCAGGGCTAACCTTGAAAACACCAGCAAGTATGTTTGCGCTCATTTTAGGTGCCATAAGCGCCGGTGTCGGGAATATCCGGACACATCAAATGGTGTTCTCGCATGTTACGGATTATATCCGCATTTTAGCGGATTTATCTGAAATTTATCAGAAGGAAGACAGCCTTGTCATTCTGGCACCATTTTTGCTTTGAGAGGTACATCCAAACCTTTACCATTCTACTCTTCTTTTAGAGGGGGGTTGGTGGTTAAAATGTGGGTTGTGTGATTAAAAATCTGCAAGCACTGTGAAAAGAGTAAAATGCACTCTGGAGAGCACTTTCAGATGTAAATACTGTCAAATGGCAATATTCAGTGACTAACAAGAAAAATACCCGATCGCGCAGTGGCGTGCGATCAGGAAAGACATTATGTTGTAAATACTCATATGAAGCAATACCATGTAATGAAACAGTATTGTGTTAAAAACCCGATCGTGCAGCAGCGCGCGATCAGGAAAAACATCATATTGTAGACACTGATATGAAGCAATACCATGTGATGAAATAGTATTGTGTTAAAAACCTGATCGTGCAGCAGCGCGCGATCAGGAAAAACATCATATTGTAGACACTGATATGAAGCAATACCATGTAATGAAATAGTATTATGTTAAAAACCCGATCGTGCAGCGGCGCGCGATCAGGAAAAACATCATATTGTAGACACTGATATCAAGCAATACTATATGATGAAACAGCATTGTGTTAATAACCCAATCATGCAGCAGCGCGCAATCAGGAAACACATTGTATTGTAGACACTCATATAAAGTGAGACTGTGTAATGAAACAGTATTGTGTTAATAACCCAATCATGCAGTGGCGCATGATCAGGAAGAACATGCTACAGACACTCGTATAAAGTGATACCATGTGATGAGGTGGTATTCTGTTAATAACCCAATCATGCAGTAGTGTTCAATTAGAGAAAACATCATATTGTAGACATATATAAAGCAATATCATGTGATAAAACAGTATTGTGTTAATAATCTGATTGTGCAGTGGCATGCAATCAGAAAAGGCATCA